>NW_007254959.1:674121-699322 GCF_000164805.1 Carlito syrichta | reverse complement strand
GGGGAGGGAAAACAAGAGGGAGTTGAACTCACTTTTATGACAACCACTCCCACAGTAACAAACCCACTCCCCCAGTAATGAATCCACTCTCTGAAAAAAGGCATTAATCCATCATGAGGATAGAGGCCTCATGACCTAGTCACCTCCTAAATGCCCCACCTCTCAATACTTGCACTGGGGATTATGTTGTGAACACACAAACTTTGATGGGCACATTCAAACCACATAGCACTGTGTCATACTGATTGGGGGAAAGAGGTCAGGTGAACTTCCTGGCCCTGAGGGGGAGAATACTCAAAGGCCAACCTATCTTGCTATATTTTCCTCCCTCAGTTTTTTTTCATTTATTTTGAGTTGGAATCTCACTCCATCACCCAGGCTGGAGTGCAGTGGCACACACGCTCATGGCCACCCCAGCATCAAACTGCTAGGCTACAGCAATCCTTCTGCCTCAGTCTTCCAAGTACCTGGAACTACAGGCACAGGTGCTACCACGCCCAGCTAATTTTTTTTTTATTTATTGTAGAGATGAGGTCTCGTCAAGTTGCCTGGGCTGGGCTTGAACCTGTGTGCTCAGGCAGTTCACTAGCCTCGGCCTCCCAAAGTGCTGGGATTACAGATTGAGCCACTGAGCCTGACCCTCCCTCAGTTTTTCTTTTCTTTTTTACAATGCAATTTCCATCAATTTCCCATAAACCTGCGGGTAAAAATGTCTTGTCTTAAAGTCTGAGTGTGTTGTGTTTTCAAGAATTAGGGGAGCAATGGGCTGAGTAAGGTAGGAGTGAGTGGTTTTGGAGTGTGACAGCCTGGGGGGTTGGGCAGCAAGGGTGTCCTGGAACAGGTGTGCCTTCCTTGGGAATGAGCAGAAATTTAGGGAAGGGACTTTGGTCAAAGGCTGCACCTCCTGCATTCATACAAGAAGGTCTGGATTCTATTATTTGGCAATTTAAGAAAGCAAAGGCAGGAGGGCTGGAGAACTTGAGGCTGTTTGGGTCATTTGCATAAAAGGTGTCAGTGTATCATTTCATTGGGAAAAAGTTTTCCTAAATTTACTTTTTAAAAAAAATGAACCCCTGCCTAAGATGAGTTCTTAAAGCAAATTGATATATTCAGCCCTGGAGAGAACCTTAAGTTGGCTTGAAGAAGCAAAAACAACAAAACCCTTGAGATCTAAACGTGCCAGAAAGTTTGAGAGACTTTTTTTCCTTACCTCCCAAACAGAAAATATCAAGTTTAACAGTGAGTTTTTCCACTTTGGTTTTCCTTCCTTTCTTCTTAGTGAAAACAAGCTTTTAAATCTATGCAACTCAGTATAGGACCAAGCCTGTGGAAGCTGATCCTAGGCCAACAAATATGTTCTGGAACACTCAAAGCTTTTGGAAATAAATCAATATTTTGTTTTTCTCAACTGAGGTTAAGAAGAGAGTGCACTTCTTTAAAATGTCAATAACATCTGTGTTGCAACCCAGTTGTTGACATCAAACACCACCCCAGAGTGCCCACATGCTTACATCCTCACCAGCCAATACGTCCCTGCCTGCAACATACCGCCCACACCAACACCTCTTTACCCAGAAAGCATTTGATCTCAGGGCATCTCTCTATGAACACATCACAAGCTCTCAAACTCTGGGCCTGAAAGACTATGGGGACAAGAATTGAGGAATCCTATCTCTCCTCCTGTCTTGTGGCCCAGTTGGTCCCATCTAACTTGGTTTGGAACAAAGGAACTCCAAGCTCCAGGGCGTAATGAGCATCATTCAGTGAGAAATTCTGAGCACCCCTTTGTGCCAGGTATTGTGGGGAATGCAAATGTGGCTAAAATATTAACCCTGCTTTCAAAGGATTTATAGCTCAGTAGGTGGAGCACAAATATTACTAGCTAGGTAATTAGTATGTAAGAACCAGGAAGTATGATGGGGAAGTTGTTAGAGGAAAAACCATCCCTCCTAAGAGGACCAGAGTAGGGTAGTTGAGCTGAGTATTGGACATGGTCGAGATTCTCCTGAGGTTCATTTCTAGAAACACAATTTTAAATTAATAAAGACAAATTAGATCTTAATTTTTGCTGAGTAACATGTTACAGTGCATAACAAACTGGGCACACGTCTGTCAAAACAGCTAATGCCGTATGATAGTTGCTTCCTAATGTGATTCCTTCAAGCAAGTTTCTTAAGAGCAGGAACTATGATTGTATCTCTGCATCAAGAACACCTAACGTGGAGTCTAGCCTAAAGGTGGCACCAAATAATTTGTAGACTGAGTGCTTTATTATAAACATGTTATGGGCTTCACCACTCCATGATTCATGGGCGCTCCTGATTCATGGGCACTCCTAATGCTCAAGGAAATACACTACAGATAAGGATTGTTTTTCATCTTCTCCCAAATTTGCCTACCAATGTCTTAAGGAAAGAGATCCAGGGGAAAGGGAGATAACAGCATAATGTATATTTTTGGATGAATATTTTTATTCAGTTTATGCTTACTAAAATAGTGCTCATGTTCACACAATGGGAGACAAAAGAAAGCAGACAGGATAAATGTACCATTTCTGATGTAGGTTCTTTAAATCTTCACTGCTCAAAGTGAGGTCCACAGGCCCGCTGTCCAACACCACCTGGGAGTTTGCTCCAAATGCAGAAGCCAGGGCCCCATTCCAGACCTACTGACTCACAGAATCTGCAGGTGCCAAGATCCCCAGGGGACATGAAGGCACATCTCAGTTTGCTCAGCACTATTTCAGAGAGTCAGCTTGCAGTTTTGCCACCTTATCTTGACTTATGGAAAAAGAAGTTGGGGGAAGAGCAGACATCCCTCCACCCCAGAATGTCCTGTACCACAGGCATCAAAAAAATGACAGTGCAGGCCACTTACAGCAAGGGGCTGAAGCCCAAATCTCCAAGAAGAGGACCTCCTTGACCATATTTCTGAAAGTTGACCTTTCTTTAATTTGATGATGTTGAAGCTCTTTCACTCATTTTGGGAAAGGGACATTGCAGGACAAATCAATAGCTCTAAACAAACAAATACTCCTGACGCAGCAGCCATAGCATGACCAGAGAGAGGGCAGGACAGGGGAAACCTTCCAAACACAACAGGAAGGTGAGTCCCATCCTCCAGCTGCACTTTTAAGAATCAAGCACCTACAGATGACACCTAAGTCTGCTCTGCTGAGTTAGAAAAGCTTTAATTTCTGGAACTACATTTGTACCTTGAGAGAAGGTAAAATGGGGGTTAGGGACTGCAGAAGGCTGAGGGAGGGCCAAGTCAGTCCCAGGGTTCCCTGGATGTCCACACTGCCTCCCTGGGCTGCAGGACTACTCTGTAACCTGGGGGTACTCCTCCCTCCTTAGAATCAATCATGAGAATACTGGAAATGAAATCACTTACCCAGAGGTGCACACTTATAAATGGGGAGCCAGTATTTGTACCTAGATCTGTCTTATATGGTAACAACGATTCCATGAAGAAGTTGGGAGAGGATAAGTTAGTGAAGCAGTTCAGCTATTGCAGATGTTAAATTCAGCATGTGCGGACTTATGTGTACAGTATGTTTATGCTTGAGCACAAGATTATAAAAATATTTCTAGGCTGAGCACAGTGGCTCACATCTGGAAGACCGAGGTGGAAAGATTTCTTGAGGTCAGGAGTTCCAGGTCAGCTTGGGCAACATAGCAAAAACCCATCTCTACAGAAAAAGTTTAAAAAATAATTAGCCAGGCATGGTGGTACATGCCTGTAGTCCGAGCTACAGGCTGAGGTGGGAGAATCACTTGAGCCTGAAAGTTTGAGGCTGCAGTGAGCTACAAACTCATTCCTATACTCCAGCCTGGGTGAAAAAGGGAGACACCCATCTCTCAAAAAAGAGGAAAAAAGTTCTAACCTTATCACTTAAATTTCTTCAACATTTTTTCAATGGAAAAGGCTTTATTTAGGTAACAGATAAATTTTCAAAGATTATATTCAACAAAAATATATATCTTACACCATTTTTTTCTAGAAGTTTATGCAAAACAATTTAAATTATCCAATGCCAAGAATAAGATGATTATCAAACTCCTGGAGGTGGAAATGGTCTTAAACATTATCTGATAATTTTTAAAATTTTTCTACTGGTGTTTAAGGAAACCACAGTTCAAAGAAGTTTATGATTTATTCCAGGTTACATGTTGAATGGTCAGGTTACAACTGAACCTTAGAACCTCTGACTCACAGGCCAAGAGCTCTGCTATACTCCCTGTGATGAGAATTAAAGACAGGATCTCTGATCACAACAAAATAAGGGGCTTTTCTTCTGATTATATGTGCAATTCAACACAGATGCCACCCATGGCAAAACACTGGACTTACACACCAACACTGTGCCCTGTGGCAGCACTCTGAGGAAGTTAGGCCTGAGATCTGTCTGCTTCTCCTTCGATGTTGTCAAATCTTGCTATATGGATTCTGAAGCTCTGTTATTAGGCTTAAACACAGTTAATGGCTATGTCTTCCTAATAAATGAACCCTATTGTTATTATGAAATGTTCCTCTTTATCTGGTAATATTCTTTGTCTTCAAGTGTCTTTTATCTAATATATGTATAGTAGTATGGCTACTCCAGCCTTCTGATGATTGCTATTTGCAAGGTTTGCCATTCCCATCTTTTTCTTTTAGCTTATTGGCATATCGGGCCTTGCATTTCTATCCAACCTGAAACCTCTGCCTTTTCTTTAGAGAGTTTAAGCCACCACATTTAATGTAATGATCTATATGATTCAAGGTCTACATTTGTTATTCATTTTCTGTTTGTCCCTTGATTTTGTTCTTGTCCTTTTCTTCCTTTTTTTCCCCTTCTTTTGAGTTGATTTATTTTATTACACTCCCATTTTAATTTGCCTACTGACTTTTTATTAGCCATTAGCTTTTTAAGCTATTTTTTTTTTTGAATTTTTCATTTATGTGGTAAAGCATACATGACATAAAATTTATCAAATGGTTAAAACCATTTATAAGGGTAAATTCAGTGGCGTTATGTGCATTCATGGTATTGTGCAGCCATCATCACTGTCTATTTCCAAAATGTTTACCACGGCTCTTACTGTATCCAAGATGAGCCCCCACGGATGGACCTCAGTCCAGCATGGTTACAAATGGAGCTCGGCTTCTCTGTCACACAGCATTTGTGAGGCGTGACTCTGAATGTGATGTGGGTGATCTGTGCACAGTAAAAGAAACATTTGAAACAGAATTTATAAGGCTAGAGAATGGTGTTACATTCTTGCAGCCAATAAAATTTACTTTTTAAAAAAAGAACACAGCCCTGTGGTTCACCAACAATGTGCTGAGGATATCGCTCAGGTTCTAGAAGTTATGTCAGAAAACAAAACTCAGCAACACAAACACAAATATGAAACTAAGAAACATCAGATTAATAAGCAAGCTCCTAGGAAAACCATTCATAAAGTGACAGAGGTGGTCACCTTATGAAGCACCCATCAGGGAAGAGAGCCAGTTACTGGGGCGCCGATTATGAAGGAGGGCCCAATGCTGGGACACTTATCACAGAGGAAGGCCAAATCACTATGGCACCCTTGACAGAGGAGGGTGAGTCACTGGGGCATCCATTTTGGAGGAAGGCCAGTCGCTGGAACAACCATTACAGAGGTGGGCTAGTAACTAAGTTACCCATTATGGAGGAGGCCCTGTCACTGAGAATTCCATGGCAGGGTTGGGCCAGTCATTTTGGCAGCCATTTTTCTCACTAAAGAGAACATTATCGTAGGTCCTTGAATAGCGTTTCATTCAAAGTCACTTAGTTATAACATTGATAAAGAAAAAAAGATCCATTTCTGGCTGAGATCACTGTCTGTGTGGATTTGCTCTCCATACTCAGAGTCACCCCCTCCCCATTCCAAAGCTGTGAGATTAACTAGTGTGTCTACACTGTGAGTGTGTATGTGTGTTAGTGTGGGTGTGTGTGAATGTGGTGTGTGAGTATATATGTGAATATGAGTGGGTGAGTGTGAGTGTGGGTGTGTGTGAGTGTGGGTAAGCAAGTCTATGAGTGGGTGCGTGTGGGGTGTGTGTATGGGTGTATGTGTGTTGGTTTGTGGGTATATATGTGAGTGTGAGTGTAGGTGTGCTTGTATACGGGTGTGGGTATGTGTGAATATAGGTGTGTATGTGAGTGTGGGTGGAAGTGTGAGTGTGAATGTATATGTGAGTATGGGCGTGAGTGTAGATGTGAGTGTAGGTGTATACTTGAGTGTGCCCTGTGATGGTGTGGCATCCTGTCCAGGGCTGCTGCCACCTCGTGTCCTGAACTGCCTGGATGGACTCCAGCCTCTCACCACACTGAACTGGAACAGCGGGTTGGGAAATGAAAGAATGAAATAAGTTATTGTCACATAAAATTAGTCAAATAGATGATAATCACATAGATGCAGGACAATAAACCACGTGAGCTGCTGCACTTGTTCTTGGTGGGTGGGGACCCAAGTGGTGGCGAGGGGTATTCCATCACCATGACAACTCTCACTCAGTGAGTCACCGAAAATTGGGTCAATCATTATCTTATTTGTTTTTTATTAATCTTTCTTAAATGTCTGGATAGCTCCCATGTATTCCAATGTTTCATATTAGAAGGGTTTTGGTCTTTATTTAGAAGTTTGTTGAAGTTTTTGTGACCAGAAATATGCTGTAGGAACTTAACTCTTGTTCATGTCAATTTGCTTTTATAGTAAAACTGGATTCATTACACGTCATTTTGCTTGAAGTTGCAGTTTCCAAGAGCATAAGGACAACGTTAAGTGAGGCCTCTCTGTATACGCACGCACACTGTAAGTGAGCACGACCGTCTCAAGAGGGGATGCTGGGAGCCCAGCAGGGCTGCCTTGAGTCTACACAGCATAAAACAGAGATTTGTTTCCTTGCAAAGACATCAGTTTTCTCTGCTAGTGTCTCCAGGTCCCTGTGCAGGTCTGGGGAGAATCCTGTGCCGGTCTTAGGTTCCCTTCCACGCCGGGGGTGTCCCTCCCCTCTCCCCATCTCTGGTGGAATCTGCTGAATTAACCACAACAGCTGCTTCCTTTTTCCTTGGCACATGATCTCACCCCTGGCTTCAGCTGATCAAGCCATCTGACACCCAAGAATGTCCCTCATTTCTTACTTCCCTTCTCTTCTCCACTCTACCCCATCTTAAGGACACTTTTTTTTTGGCAAGAAACATCAGCAATTTTATCCCACCTCTTCTGAGAAACCACGTTTCTTCTAAGTAACCCTCTTCTTGCACTTTCAAAATCTCTCTTTCTGCTGATTTCTAAATTTCTGCTGTATCTTAACTTAGAGAAGTTTAGTGAAGGCCTCTTTTTTGAAGAGACTTTGAAATCTCCTCCCCCTGTGTGAGTAAAGAGGCCAGTTGTTTTAATTTAACTCAGTCTATTTGAGAAGGAAAAAACCGTTCCTCTTTTTTTTTTTTCAAAAGCGCCTCCTACATTACCATACTTACAGAAGACATTTAATAATTGTTCAGCACTGTTGTTGTGGATAATAAGCCTCTTTTCACAGCAGTGTGACTGTCATTGCATAAAAAGGAAAAAAGAGTAGGAAATGCAGCATCTACAACAAATATTTACCAGCCCCCCTCCCCCCATCTAAAGCATAGCTTCTTAAACTTCAATGTATGCACAGCTCACCAGGGAGGCCTATTAAATGCTGGTCTGGGTGGGGCCCAGGACTCTGCATTCCTAAGGACCTAGTGATATGAGCCTGCAGAAATCAAGTTTGCAGCAACCTGGGGAGAAAGAAGGACAGCTCCCAGTGTCTGGCACATCAAACCACGCCCCTGTGTCCTTTGGGAACGCTGAGCATTTTCCAAGTGTTTTTTATTATTAGATCCTTAGTGATACATTCTTTGTGTAGAGTGGGACAACATTCCATAGCCATATTTGTTATATACTTAACTGTGAGTCTGATACATAATACTGATGATAATAAATCACAGCGATTTAATTCAGCGTGATTTTGTCACTAACAATTCAATCACTGGCCTGAATAACAATGTTCTCAATCAAAGATAAAAGACAGTGGTTTCCTTAAAGGAAAATAATTATAAACACCAGTGAAAAAGATGTCATCAAACTGCTGGGTACGTAAACATATTTGCCAGGAACAATATTTACCTTCCACTTAGCTTACACAGAAACCAGGAGCCTTACTTATATTGTGTCAGCCCAGGGACCGCAACAGAACCACCACAGAGGGTTTGTTAAAATGCAGATTCCTAGGCCCCACCCACTGCCACTCTGATTCAGGAGGTCTGGAGTGGGGTCCTGAAATTTGCATTTCTAAAACCAGAAAATGCTGCTTGCCGGGGATCACACAGAGAAGCACAGTGTTAGAGCACTCACTCAGAGAGTTTATCTTTATGGGGCACTTAAAGTAATTATCTGTAGTCTCCTTTAAAAAGGCTCTAGATGCTATTTTAGATAGTGAACATTGCATTGTGGCTTGGACCGCCAGTTTATTGATGACATTCCTATTTCCATAGTGTTGCTCCAAATGCTATAAATATTTTTATTAATGGGTTTCACATGGAGACTCTTGCAGAGGAAATACAATATTTGCTGTGGAATTGTTCCTATTTTCTTTTAACAGAGCAGGAACCAGGAAGAAGAGCAAGATCTATCTCTACTCAGGAGTTCCCTTGAATACGTTCAAGAGTCATCTTTACTGTGTCATTCTTAATTATTAGAACATTCTATATGTCCACAACTAGAGAAGTGGAGGGACGGAGCTGGGCGGAATCGACAAATTAGAGCAAGTTCTCCACCCCGTCTCCCCACTCTGTTATTCTAGTCCATAAGTAAAAAAATTACTGGTAGGTTAACAGCAGTGAGTTTGGTCAAGGTTTTATTCTGTTAAGCTTTATCATTTCACCGCTACTGAACAGGTGTCATGGGGAAGCTGACACCTGGCTCCTGTACAACAGGTCACACTGGAGGTCATCTATCCTTGCCTAGAGGTAGAAGCCATCTATTCCTGCAGTGAAGTCAAATGGCACCCACACATCCAAACTCCTCACAGTTCCTTCCCTTTGGGTGTCAACCTTTGGTGGGAGACTAACAACAGCCCTGCATATGGGGAAGGGCGAGGCTAGTCTCAACTCTTAACATATAGACATTTTTACACCCCTGTATCTGAGGAGGAAATGAATCCAATACGTAATTATTGCAATTTCTAAACTGCAATTTCTAAGATTTTAATTATTGCACAAAAGAAGAATTCTATTAGCTAGATTTGATTGTTATTCAGCAAAATGTATTATGTAGCAAAAGCAAGTTAAATCTAGCGCCAGTGAAGTTACAAATAGCACTCTTATTTTGAAACTGCTACCAAATACTTAGAAGTATAAATAAACAGTTTAAGGGTTTCTTAGTAAAGTACAACTTAAGTTTTTTTAAAAGGGGGAAACAGGAAATCATTGTGAATAGAAAGTAAAAGAGCTATTTGACCCTTAAGCAATGGACAGAGGATGATGGGTTGCTGAGAGGACCACTAGTTACATCGTGGGCACACATGAGGACACAGAGAGGCCTGCATCAGAGAGAAGGACTAACAGGGAATCATCATTCCAGAGTCAGAAATTAGGCTGGATGGTCACACAGGAGAAGAACGTTCACCACATTTAGCTGAGAGTGCAGTTGGGTTATTTTATCAGAAGATCATGCTGGGTTGGGTGCAGTGGCTCACACCTGTAACCCCAGCACTTTGGGAGACTGAGGTGGGAGTATCTCTTGAGGCCAGGAGTTCAAGACCAGCCTGGGCAGCAAAGTGAGACAAAAAATAGAAAACTTAACTGAGAATGGTGGTGTGCACAGGTAGTCCCAGCTACTCAAGAGGCTGATATGGAAAGATTGCTTGAGTCCAGGAGTTCGAGGCTGCAGTGAGCCAAGGTCATGGCACTGCACTTCAGCCTGGACAACAGAGTAAAACTGAAAGGGTAAACTGAGGCAAGGTGGGCTGGTGCCATGAGAAAAATGCAAGATTGCAACAGAGAGAAAAGTAGAAGGAAGTAAATTTTATTATTCACCTTTCACAGATGGAAAGGGGACCGGCACTCGGGTGAGGAAGGTTGGAAACTACGTGCATTTAAGGCCTTTAAAGTAAAGGGAAGGAGGCTTAGCCCTGGAGGAGGTCTGGGCCAAAAAGAATGTCCAGAGTTGTATTCTTTGGTTTCCACTGTAGTCACATGAATCTAGTATCTTGACATTGCCAGGTTTCAATGTCTCATAACCTCAGGTGGAGGGCGGGAGATTGTCATGGTCAGTATGATAACAATACACCAACAGACATGCCTCCAGGTGGTGTGATAGAGGTCATCACAGGCAGCCAATAACAATGTATCAATACGAATGCCTAAAAGATAAATTGTTAGCAAGACTGGGCATGCTTAAGGGGCTCTGTGTAACTACCAGTTTCTAAAACTAAAATATTTTTCTTGTTAATGATTATAGGGTAAAAGGACATGTGGGCCGTGCAAGCAGGTCAGCAAGGGAATGTCGAGGGGTGAGGCCTAGCAAAATGGTTGAGCTGATTCAAAATGGCTATGTTATATCCTAAACATCTAGGGTTTCCTCCTTTCAAAAACCTTGTCTCAAAAAAAAAACAAAAAAGAAAAACCTGACCAACCACACAAAAAACAACCATGCTGGAATTTATTGTAAAGAAAAAGAATAAAGGATGTGCAGACTTAACTATTAAGATATTTGTTGCAGCTTTGTTATGATGCCGAAAGATATGAGATGGTCTATAAATGTCCAACAATATAGGACAGGTAAAGAAATCTGTCTCTCTCAACACACACACACACACACACACACACACACACACACACACACACACACACACACACACAATGTAGCTACTAAAAATGTTGTCATGAAGGTATTTTTCTTTTCCCAGAATGATGTTTGCCCTAAATTATTATTATTATTATTTGTTTGTTTTGCTTTTTTTTTTGAGTTGGAGTCTCACTCTGTTGCCCAGATTGGAGTGCAGTGGCCGCTCCCAATCACTGCAGCCTCGACCTGCTGGGCTCCAGCAATCCTTCCGCTTCAGCCTTCCAAGTAGCTGGAACTACAGGTGCGCGCTACCATGCCCAGCTAATTTTCTTGATTTTGTTGTAGAGATGAGGTCTCGTCAACTTGCCCAGGAGGGTCTCGAACCCGCAGGCTCAGGCAATCCACTCACCTCGGCCTCCCTAAATTATTGAAGAGAGGTCTAGCTGAGAAACGGGATACAAAATAATATTGTATAGAATGGTCCTATTTATAAAAACATGTACATAAACTTGCATGCAAAATTATAAAATAATCTGGTAGTGCCCATGCCAAAATGCTAACCTTGATTATTCCTGCATTTTGGGATTCTGAGTGAGTTCTATTTTCTTGTTTTTACTTCCCTGTATTTTCTGACTTTCCTACATTAGCATGAATTACTTACATAACTTAATTAAAGGCAGTCTTCCAGGGCATTTCCCATTCCTATTAAAGTGTATTCAGTGAAATTCCCACAGTACTTTTAGGACTCTTAATAAATAAATTCTCTAAATGAGGTACACGAAAACCCAATCATATACAATCTCTTTACAATGTGGCTAAAACTCCTTGCTATGGACAGAACATAGAGTATTGCCTCGTAAATGAGAAAATATGGTTTTCAAATGGCAGCTGGAGTTAGTGGTTCCTGGTCTTCGCCTTGTTTTCTCCTAATCTCACTCCTGATATTCCTGTTGTGCCAATTATTGATACAAGTACGGAAAAAGACAGATCAGATTTGTATCATACCTTGGGCTTTCGAATATCATTACATAGCTCCACGTCTCTGTGCCCAAACACCCAATGAGCCCCTGTCACATGTGCAGTGACTGCCCCCACCCCTCAATGAGCACAGATAAAGTGCTAGGAAGCCAGCACATCCACAGCAGCTTCTGAGTCATCTGTCCCTGGAGATGAGTTTCAGAAGCTTCAGTGTCAGCCAGGCTTGCGGAGGGGCATCTGCTCTTTCTAGAAGATTCTTGCTAAGACAAAAAGAAGTGGTGTTGAGACTGCCGGGTCCCAACAGAAGCCGGAAATCCCCTGGAGACTTTAAAGAAAGAAACTTACACCCTGAATTGTACCCCAAATCTTTAAAAGAAAGAAAGAATGAAAGAAAGAAAAAAGAAAGAAAAAAGAAAGAAAGAAAAAAGAAAGAAAGAAAGAAAGAAAGAAAGAAAGAAAGAAAGAAAGAAAGAAAGAAGAAAGAAACAAAGAAACTTACATGAAAAGACTACTTGGAGTGGTGTGGCCAAGGTTAAGGAACAAAGGATGTCAAGGCAGCTCAGTCAAGATGAGCAACAAAGGGAAGTCGTTTCTACCCCTAGGACTGAAGGACCAAAGGTGGTGGGGGAGGTGCTGAGAGGGTTCACCTTGACAGCAGTGATTGTCCAGGGTGGAAGGACACATTGGCTGCCACAGATGGGGAGCTGAACAAGAAGGATGCAGGATAGGGTACCCCGGACATCCTCTTCTCATCCACCCATCTCCTGTCAGCACCTCCCACTGGCCAGATCGTATGGTTAGCCTGAGGGAATCAGGGAGAGGCTGTCGACCAGGGGCAGCCTGAGGGTCAGGCAGGGTAGAGAAGAGCAGAGAAGAGAGCTGCGGGTGGGGGGTGATGAGAGCAAGTGGACAGAGAGCAGCACAGAGGCCAAGGCCCTTGGAGGACTCATCCTTAGAGAACTCAACCAAGGGACACTTCATGGAGTCCCCCAGGTGACCTAGAAGAGACCAAGGAGACAAGAGCCAGAAGACAAGAACCAGAAGGAACTCTGCTCACCTTTAGCACATGCAACCTTTAGTGTGCAAAGATTATTAAAATAAAGATGTGGGGTGTGGAGCAGACATGGGAGAGAGGCCAGCAAATAGTCAAAGAAATGTAAAGAACAAGATAAAGAAGCTTAATAAGGTCTTACCTCCTTGTGGACGGTGCTCGAGCCTATAGCAACTGAAGATACAGACCATATTGCAAAACAAGACCCCCACCCCTTCTGTTACTCTGTCTCTTTTATTTATTTATTTATTTTCGAGATGAGGTCTTGCTATATTGCCCAGGCTGGTCTCAAACTCCTGGACTTAAGCAATCCTTCCACCTCAGCCTCCCGAAGTGCTGGAATTACAGGCACGGAGCCACTGCACCTGGCTTCTCTGTCTCTTCCTCCTTGTTTTCACATTCTGACCCCAGGGAGTCCCAGAATATAGACTTGGGTGCAATCTGTTGCAAAGGAAGAACCAGACTGAACTTATTTCTGCCTTCTTCCACATTTTTAAAAAATTATGGTCAGATAGGGCTAACATAAAATCAACCATTTTAATCATTTAAGTGTATAGTTCTGTGGTATTAAGTACACTCACACTGTAGTATAGCCTTCACCACCATCCATCTCCAGATATTTTCATCTTCTAAGATGGAAACTCTGTCTCCATTAAACGCTAACTCCTCATTCCTCCTCCCCAGTCCCTGGCATCCACCATTCTACTTCCTGTCTCTATGAATCTGACTGTTCTAGTGGCTTCATAGGCATGGAATCACACAGTGCTTGTCCTTTGGTGACACGCTTATTTCACTCAGCATAATGTCCTCAGGTCTCGTCCATGTTGTAGCCCATGTCAGAATTTCCTTCCTTTTTAAGGCTGAGTAAACATTCTGTCATATGGCTATTTCACATTGTGTCTATTCATTCACCCATCAGTGGACATTTGGGCTGCTTCCACCCTTTGGCTATCGTGCACAGTACTGCTATGAACACAAGTACAACTATCTCAAGTCCCTGTTTTCAGTTCTTGTGGATATATACCCAGAAGTGGAATTGCTGGATCATATGGGAGATCTTTTTAAAATTTTTTTGAGAAACCACTCTGTTGTTTTCTGTTGCAGCTACGCCATTTTACATTCTCATCAACAGCGCACAAGGGTTCCAACGTCTCCATACCCTCATCAACACTTGTTATTTTGGGGGTTTTGTTTTGTTTTTACAATACCCAACCAACACAAGGGTTGCTAAGTGATAGCTCATTGTGGTTTTGATTTGCATCCCTGGTGATGTGAGCATCTTTTCATGTGCTTATTGACCATTTGCATACCTTCTTTGCTTCTCCCATCTTTTATAGATGTTACTGCTGAAACCGGTGAGGTCCAGGCCTACACATATCCAACCCCCTTCCTGGCATTACCCACACCTCAAACATTTACATCTAACAGTAAGCTTATCAGTCTTCTCCCATCCTCCCTCTGTCCTCTGATCTGCCTGCTCCACCCCCAGGATCCATGATCACGGGCTCGATGCCACATCGTCCCCTCAGACCCCAGCTGAAAGCCTCCACAGCTTCTGTGCAGTTCTGGGAACTCAACAGGTTCCTTTCCTCAGTCTCACAGCTGGGCCAGTCTCGTTCCCTGCAGTCCTCGTCCTCCCTTATCAGTATCATCACCTACCCTCTCTGTTAGCATCCTATCGTTTGTTCCTCCACCTCCACCCAAGCCGAGCTCCAAAACATGCTGTGGTTTTCCTATATTCCTCTTTCTTGTTCAACTTGAACGGGGCACAACTTGAACGGGGCACACAATGAATGCCCTTTTTGTTTAAAGATTTTTTTGCTTCCAATAACTACAGGGAAACTGACAAAGGATTTAAATAAAAAAACAGACAGAGGAAATCATGAACATTCCAGTCCTGCAGAGTTCTTAGAGACATTGTCCTCACCCTGTAGCTCTTGGCTCACCTCTGGCTAAGTGGAAGCTGGGGTCTTCCCACCTTTAGCTCCAAGAATGGAGTTCACTAACCCACCCTTCTCCTAGGTAAGGTCAGGGGGAAGACACCATCACCTGTTTCTTCCCGTAGGCCCTAGGCCTGAAGAACCACGAAGCAGAAAACATGAGTTCTGTGCACTCGGAGATCTTCCAGGTCGTGTGAGTCATTATGACGGTCAGTCTGATCAGCAGGCACCTTCATCTTGGAGGACTGCAACCAGAGAAGCCATGTCCGACCACCATATTCTACCTCAGAGCTCCCCAGCAAGGCCGACCTCCACTCCCACCAAGGCAGACCTTCATCACACATGCCCTGCCTCCCAGAATGGTTAACAGTGGCCCTGGTCTCAAGCCATCCTGTTTTCCAGTCTGTGGCTGGTCATCTTCTGGAGCAGACACTGAGCATGTACTGCTCCTGCATTCAGAAGACTTCCCACAGCCAGCAACAGCACACCCCAGCGTGTGTAAAATATTCCCAGAAAAGAAATTCAGCTTTGCTACTATTTAGCATTCAGGTTGACTCTGACTCTTCCCCTCAGGCAGACCAACGGCATGCTGCTGCTGACCATGGAGTGTCTGAGACATGTGGCCATACCTCTGTGAGCGTGACTGCAGCCTCTCCCTGTGCATCTGTTCCCGTGCACACCTGGAGCATTGACGCTTCATAAGCCATCTTGTCAGTCACCTAAACAGAAATATCACTTCATGGTCTCTGTAATTCCTATAATCTATACAATCCTAATAGTAATCATTCTCTGAAAGGAGACGGCACATGACCATGGAAATATTTTATCTCATTGTTTTCCTCATAGCAAAGTTTTAAAAAAGAAGAAAAAAAATCAGGCCAAGAGCTATGGCTCATGCCTGCAGTCCCAACATTTTGGAAGTCCAAAGTGAGAGGATTGCTTGAGACCAGGAGTTTGAGACCAGAGTGGGCAACATAGAGAGACCACCTTTCTACAAAAAGAAATCACAAAAGTAGCCAGGCTCGATGGCGTGTGCCTATGGTCCCAACTACTTGGGAGGCTGAAGCAGAAGGATCTTCTGAGCCCAGGAGGCCGAGGCTGTGGTGAGCGTGGTTATGCCACTGCGTTCTAGCCTGGGCAACAGAGTGAGACCTCCATTCCAAAAATAATAATAAATAAAAATAAAATAAAAACATAATTAAAATAATTTTTAAAAAGATTGAACGTAAACATGAACTTGAACATATTTTATTTATTAGGGTATACCCTAAGCTGCTAGAACGAAGACATCAAAACCAAAGTGCCTTAGAAAGAAGTTTTGCTCTCTCTCCTAAAACTGTCTAGAGAAGAGTAGCTTGTATTTCATGAGGTCACAGGGGGAACCAAGCTCTGTTTGGTCTTATCATTCTGTGGTCCTAATGAGTATTACCTTGTCTGCATGGTAGAAGCTGTCACTGCCATAACCACATTCCCTGCTGTGAGAATACAGCGAGATCCAGAAAGAGTCCCCTGGAAGTTACACACATTCCATCTGCTCAATTCCCATTGGCCCTAATTCCCAGAGTCGCACATCTAACTCCCAGAAGGCTAAGCAGTGCAGTCTCTAGCTGGTGGCCACGTGTCCAGCTAAAACTCAGGAGGCTTTGGGCTAAATTTCTACTTGTTATATACTGTGTAGTGTATACAGATATTAGTACAGCAATACATATATAATTTATAAATATACTGAAACACATATTTAGGGGCACAAACTAAACTTCAACCAGCAGGATCAGATGATCAGAAAGGATGTGGAGATACCAGCCCACAGGATTAAGGCTAAGCTACTTAGATGTCACTCGGGCTTTGGCCCAACTAGCCTCTCCTGTTTTCTCTCCCTCATGCCCAGAAGGCCTCTAAGCACCTCATGTGGTTCCTTCTGCCTGGAATGGCTTTGCTCCTTCATGTGACAAACTCATCTTTCAAAACCCAGTTCAAATGTCACACTTTCTAATTATCCCTCTTCTGTGTCTTCACGCCTCTCTCTATGAATTTCTATGATAACATTTACCACAATGCATTGAAACGATGTCTTCATGTCTGTGGAAGGCAGGAAAAGTCACTCTCCCAAAAAGACCACATGCTAATTCCCAGAATCTGTGAATATGTGACCTTACATGGCAACAGGACTTTACAAATGTAATTAAGTCAATCTTGAGAGGAAGAGAGGATCCTGGTGTGGGCTGCTATAACAAGATACAGACTGGGTGACTTGCAAGCAATAGAAATTTATTTCTCACACTTCTAGAGGCTGGACGTCCACGATCAAGGCACTAGTGATTCAGTGTCTGCTGAGGACCTGCTCCCTGGTTCAGAGGTGGTCATATTCTCACTGTGTCCTCACATGGTAGAAGGGGTGAGGGACCTTCTCTCTGGAACCTCTCCTATAAGGGCACTAATCCCATCTGTGAGGGCTCCACCCTCATGACCTCATCACCTCCCAAAAGCCCCACCTCCTAACACCATCACCTTGGGGTGAGGCTTTCAACATATGGATTTGTGGGGGGACATGAATATTCAACACATAGAAGCTGGATTAATCAAGTAGGTTTGGTGTAACCCCAAGGACCTTAGAAGTGAGCAGGAGGCTGGTAAGTCAGAGTCAGAGAAGGAGAAGTGATGGCACAAGCAGAAGTCAGAGTGATGCAGGAACATGGCTATGAGCCCAGGAATGCGAGCAGCCTCCAGAAGCTGGCAGGACAAGGGAATGGATGCCCCTGGAGCCTCTGGAAGGAGCCCAGCCCTGGCAATGCCATGATTTTAGTGCAATCAAGCCCATTTCAGACTTCTGACCTCCAGAACTCTGAGATAGTAAACGTGTGATGTCTCTGTGTTCGTGATCATTCATTACAGTCACAGAAGCCTCACCCAACGACCCTCTCCCCCATTAGTGTGTGAGTTCCTCCAGGGCCATGTGTACACGTGCCTTCCCACTACATTTCTAGCACCGCGTGTGGCATGCGACAGATGCCCCAGGGAGGTTTGCTGAATGAGAGAAATGGAGGGGGGAGGGCAGGGGAGGGGAGGGCAGCAGCTATGAATGCGGAGAGGCTGGATTTGAAGTCCTGCTCTGCCACTCAGCATGGGGAAAGCCTTTGAACAAATGGCTCGTTTTGGAATCAAGTTCTTCACTTACTAGATGCAGATGACACTCATCTTTTTAGGCATTCGTGAAGACGAAGTCATGGAGATAATACTGGTCCTCTATATTTTGGATACTAGCATGACATGGTCACATGGGTAGCAACCATCCACCCTCAGTCCCTCTGTCCTCTATGACCTCCATCCTGCCTTCTTTCTACTCCACTCTACACCAGCCAGAAATATATTCTCTCCAGTTCTGGAGGACAGAAGTCCAAAAGCAAGGTGTTGGCGGGACCATGCTCTCTGTGGAGGCTCTAGATGAGGATCCTTTCTTGCCTCTGGTGGCTCCCGGCAAACTTCAGCACACAGTGGCTTGTAGATGCCGAGGGTGGTCTCTGCCCTCGTCTTCACATGGTTTCTCTTCTGTGTGTCTGTCTCTGTTCTTCCTTCTTCTTTCCGTCTTCCTTTTTCTTCTTCACCCTCCTCCTCCTTCTCCTTCTTCTTTAAAAAAAAATTTTACTTAGAATCTCACTCCGCTGCCCAGGCTGAAGCACAGTGGTACGATCATAGCTTACCACAGTCTCAAACTCCTGTGCTCAGGCAATCCTTCTGCCTCAGCCTCCCAAATAGCTGGGACCGCAAGCACATGCCACCATACTTGGCTAATTTTTTTTTAATTATTATTATTTTTTGTAGAGACAAGGTCTCATGATGTTGCCCAGGCTGGTCTTGGACTCCAGGGTTCAAATGATTTTTCTACCTTGGCCTCCCAAAGTTCTGGGAGGAATGAACTACCATGACTGGCCTCTTCTCTTCTTGTGGGATACACTTCATACTGGATGATGAGCTCACTTTAGCCCAGTACAACCTCATCTTAACTCATTACATTCGTAAAGACCCTATTTCCCAATAAGGGCACATCCAGAAGGGACATGAACTTGGGAGGATACTAACTTCCCCACTCCCAGCCAGTGCTCCCTTCCTGCCACTGCCATTGGCCTTCCTCACTCCCTGGGGACTTGGGCACTGTCACACAGTCTACCTTCACATCCCAAACCTGGTATCAGCCTGAGGACTTTGTCCCACTTAAGCATGATCCATCCAATGCCCAGCCTCTTGGTTCTCTGACCTCTTTGGCTGTGGTGACTCGGTCCACACCACTCTGGCCACCCTATCCTAGGGATATCCTATGGACTTTGTCATCAATTGCAGCTGTGCTTTTCCCTGAAACCACATATTCATACAACTTCCTGCTGGCCAGGCTCTCTCCTCCAGATTGCCCATCCAGTGACAGATTTGTAGGCACTTGCGTCCCATCAGTGGATAAAACAAAGATCCCTGTTCCCATGGAGCCAACGTCCAGTGCCACACAGTGACACTGCACATTAGTTCTTCTCCCTTGAGAATGCTCCCTAGTGGTGTGCTCCTTCCACCTCCATCTCACCTTACCTGGGTTCCACGATGCCATCAGCCACCTCATGATATCCTGCACTCCTGTGCCCCATTGTTCTTCCCTTATACCACCAGGGAAAACCCAATTCTGGATGTCCCCAAACAGCCTGCCTTTTTTCCCCAGCCTGGAGAATCCTGCCAAAGAATCCCTACGAGACCCTGCAGATCCGGGCTTCCGCAAAGTCACAGTCATAAACCTCCACTAGGCTTTCCATGCAGAGAGATGGACTACTTCAAGTTTCCCATCAGCTTCTCCCTCTGTCCCTCTCTCTTCACTGGAGAGCTGAAAAGACTGAAACCACCTAAGGGGAAGGCCCTGAGGCCCACGCCGCCACACCCACCCATCCCTCTGCACCCACCTTCCTTTCCTCAGCAGAAGCTGTGCCTATCTGGTAATCATAGCTCAGTCTCCAGTTTCACATACCCTCCCAGACTCCAAACTCATCCTCAGGGATTTCTCACACAACTGCCTGCACTTGCTCTCTCTTCAATCTCTTTCTTTCTACTGGACTCTTCCATCAGCATTTAAATTTGTTCGTGTCGCTCCCATTTCTAAAACAAAACTCCTTCCTGTCACTCTCTCCTCCTGCTTCCATCATCTCTCACCTCTTTCTCATAGCCATACTCCTCCAACAGTTGTTGCTACTTGTGGCGTGATATTCTATATCTCCTGATGTCCTCCTGACTCAAATAACTCTCACCAAGCTTCCCAGGGTCCCTGTATCACAAAGTCCTAGAGACATGATTTGGTCTTTGCCTCGTGTGCTATTGCTGACTCTTTCTTCTTCCTGGATTTCACACCTTTTTCCTATGTCATTGGCCCTTCCATCCCAGTACCCCTGACAGCCTTTGTTCCTCTTCTCCATCCCCAGCATTATGTGAGGCACAGTAATTTCTCACCCTACACACTCAGCCTTGATTCATCCTCCACTCCAATGCAGAGTCACCATTTCAGGTCTCTGTGATTGACTCACCAACATCCTTCCACATCAGAGGATGGTCTCTCTGTTAATCATTGCTTTTCAACTCCCCTTTCCAGGGACAGATACAGGAATGGACAATCTGATCCAACAGGACTTGAAGAAACAGCTCTGGGCTCTTCCTACCACTTTGCATTCTGATGATGTATACATTGTTGGCTGTGGCATCTGGTTGCCTCATCAGCTGGTGAGGGGCTGAGTACAGTCATGTGTCACTTAACAATGGGAATATGAACTGAGAAATGTGTCATTAGGTGATTTCGTTGTGTGGACACCATAAAGTGGACTTACATAAACCTAAATGGTAGAGTCCACTACACACTTCCCTGGTGTGTAGGGTGTACTTACACAAACCTACCTGGTAGAGCCTATTGCTCTTAGTATACAAACCTGTATAGCACATTATGTACTGATTCAATGGCATTTGTATATCTAAATATAGAAAAAGTACACTAAAAATACAATATGAAAGTCTTATATGACCACCATCATAAAAGCGGTCTGTCATTGACCAAAATAACATGCAGCACATGATTATATTAGAATTGGGAAAAGAGAAGGAGTTAATAACCATGGGGGTAAATTTGGATCAGTTAGACTGAAGACAGCTAACTGATATATTTTTTCTTGCTTTCTCCCCAGCGACTATTCTTGCAAGGCATGATGGGTCTCCACAGCCTGTACAGAAGATACCCTGTGTGATGGACTAGGCAACCAGATGTCTTTTCCTGCACAGCTGTGGCCAGCCCAGTAAAAGACCTTCTCACATTGGCTTCTCCTTCTTCACAGCCTCACTCAACTCATTCCCTCACTCATGTGAAATTACACTTACTGATAGCATTTTAGCAAGTAAGCTAAGACACTTCCCAACACCCAGAAATACTATTCTGCTGTGAAAATGATGACATACCACTTCACACTCACTGGAGTGGCTGAATAAAAAAGTCAAGTAATAACAAGAGTTGGTGAGGATGTGAAGAAATCAGAACCCTCACATACTGCTGGTGAGGGTGTAAATTGTTGCAGCTGCTTTGGAAAAAGAGTCCAGCAGATCCTCAAATCATCAAACATAAAGTTACCATATGATCTAGCAGTTGCACTCCTAGTAATCCCACCCAAGATAAATGAAAACATTATGAAACAAGTCCACACAGAACTTGTGCCTATTTATAGCAACATTATTCAGAATAGCCAAAAAGTGTAAATAACCCAAAAGCCCAACAACTGGGCTTCTGGATACACATAATGTGGTGTATCCACACAATGGAATATTATTCGGCCTTAAAAAGGGATGAAGTACTGATACATATTACAACATTTATGAACCTTTGAAACCATTATGTTAAGTGAACAAAGTCACATATATGAGTCTATTCACATGAAAGTACAGAACCAGAACCTATAGAGACAGAAGGTAGATTTCTAGCTGTCTAGGGCTGAGGACAGAAGCCAGGGGGTGGGGTGGGGGGACTGCTAAAGCATATGAAATTCCTTTTTTGGGGAAGAAAATGTTCTAAAATTGGCTAAGTTTGACTAAAATGACTAAAATTGACTGTGGTGATAGCTGCACAACTCTGTGAAGTGTACACTTTAAATGGGTAAATTGCACAGAATGTGAATTAGCTCTCAATAAAGCTGTTAAACAGTGATGACATGCAGTATTCAGTTCTGATCACATGAGCACAAAGGTGGGATTGTCAGATGCTGGACACTGCCAGGGGAGGGCGGCAGGGAGCGGGGGGCACATGGCAACACACTGGGTACCTGGTCCATGATTAGGGGAGCCAGAAACCCAAACTTCACCTGCAGACAACCTATTTATGCAGTAAATCCTCACTTGCACTCCACAACACTACAATAAAATAAAAAAATAAATAAAATTAACGAGTTCATTAAAATAATGACATGGTCTACATTGCTTTTGAAAGACGTTCACGATCATTTAAGAACTTGTCCCACTACATGTGAAATGTGATCCTGTATGTGTGTGCTTTTTATTTATTTATTTCTTATTTTTGAGTTGTGTCTCACTTTGTCACCCAGGCTGGAGGGAGTGGCACGCTCATGGCCACCACAGCCTTAACCTGCTGAGTTCAGGCGATCTTTCCACCTCAGCCTTCCAAGTAGCTGGGACTACAGGCATATGCCACAATGTTTTTTTGATTTATTGTAGAGATGAGGTCTCACCATGTTTTCCAGTTTGGTCTCAAACCCATGGGCTCAGACAATCCTCTAGCCTTGATCTCCTAAAGTGCTGGGATTACAGATGTGAGCCATTGCACCCAGATATGTTTGTGTGTTTTTAAATCCACACTTATGGATAGAAAAATAATCTAGAAACACATTAACCAAAATGTTGACTGCGGTGGTTAGGTGGTAAAATTTCAGATGCTTTCTTGAAAATGTTTTTCCATATTTTCTGAATGTTTTGCAATGAGTATGTGATGCTTTTATATGAAAAAATAATAAATATACTTAGAAATCTGCTCTATTTAAAAATATTTCTTATAAATGGTTATTAATGTTATTATAAAAAGAGTAGCAGGAATACAGACTAAAGGCAAGTAGATTGCTCGCTACATGACACTTCAAAGTCCTTAATCCTTTATAATCCCATGAGTCTTCCACAAGCAAAAGAGCTACAGAGGTTGTATGCCCTGGTTCAGCAACCTGTTCGATATAGAGGCCACCACTCTTAGTGACTGAGGAGAAGGCATGGAGAGGGGTTTAGTTCACAAACAATAGTGAACTCTCCTAGAGTAATGGCACATCTATAATTAGTGTAAGATGGTACAATTAAGAAATAACTGGTGACGTCGTGAACACATTTCCCCAAATGCTTAACTCAGAGTATCAATAACAGTTTCACTTGAAGATAACTTAATTTCAAACCCTCAAAATATTTTAATATGGTTTCTGATATTGAGGGGCTACGGTCTCCAAGACAGTAAATTCAAACTCTTCCATTGTCATTACCCCTGACAGCCTTCATTTATGGGACCAGACTCCATAGACACTTAGGAAATAACATAAATGGAATGCAATGGCAAACTCTACCGAAGATTAAGAAGCCATGCTTATGGCCCTAAGCAGGGATCCCAAAGAACACAGTGTACGGGCGTCCCTCCCACATTCCCACAGGACATCTTGGTGGTGTACACAGAGCAGCCACAAAGCCACAGGGTGTCTCTATGACTCCAGTAGATCCCATGGTTCATAATGTTCCGGTGCAGATGAGAGGAGGGACCAGAGAATCAGAGAGGCTGGGATGTATTAGTATTGTCGTGTGTAGACTTGGGAAAAAAAGGCCAATCAACTAAAGGAATTGATTTATCTTTCCACACCAGAGACAAGCAACACAGAAATCCGTAAGGTATTGTTATGAGGTTTGCATCTGTACATAAGGGGTATTACATTGAAAAGAAATACCAGAGTAGTCTGCATGGCCAGGGAGAATGACAGGAGTAAAAGATCAACAAATCCAAATACATATTAGACCCCAGAAGACAGACATACTGATTTCTGCGATGTCAGGAGTCCATGCATAGAGCTGCTTGACAGCTCTGCTAAGAGCTTTCACCTCTGCTTATTGGGTCTTATGTACCTAAATAAGCCAGTTATTGAAAGCTGGTGTGCTAAAGAGAAGCTTCCTGCATTTGCTGGTGTTTCCTAATTGACTCCATGTCACGCCTCCATCTCAGGGTCTAGGCTTTGAGGCAGGTGGGTCTCCATCAGGTTAACAACTCAATGTCTATCAGTGCTTCCCAATGTGTATGTGTGGGGTGGGATGCTGAGAGTGGGGTGGAGGAGACACAGCATAGGTTTCTGATGCTTGGAAAGGGAATGACCTCAGTAATACAGCATCCCATTGTGTGGATGCACCCTCATTTAGCTCACCAGTTTCCTATCAGTTCAGTTGGGCAGCTTTTTTAGTTTTATTTTTTTCCTATTACAAATGTCTTCAATGCTTACTGTGATTGTGTCTCTGTGTATAATCCTCATGCATTTATGCAAGATGGAGTGTAAATAATGGCCAAGCCCAAATTATAATATTCCTTGAAGTCAAAACTGCTTTGAGTCCTTGGGAAGTCTTTGATGATTAACAGGGCTTAGAGAGGAGTAAACTCAGAGAAAGTGAAAGCAAGCCTGATTCTTCCCTGCCCCGGGCTAGGGAAGAGGTGAGGATGCAAGCCTCCCAGTCCACCTACTTCCACGCTGTGTGTCATGTTCAAGAAATGATACGTCAGATTCATGTGAGTTTCGCTCCCCCAAACGAACTCTGAGAAATATTCATACTTCAGGAAGATGTCTCTCTTTTTAATCTTCTGGCAGATAGCTGCAAACCTTAATGCTGAGGAGGCCACACACAATGGCATTTCGCGTTGCCACATGTCTCAAGTTTTCTAAGCCTGCAGAGAACCTCTTGGCCAAGAGTTGCTATGTAGAGCACCAACTTCCTCTGTCAACCTCGGCTCATATGCACAGAACAAAAGACCACATCCTGTCTCCATTGTTGAAGAATCATTTAAATAATATGGCTCTCACTCAGTGAGATGTGGGTAGTCAATGGGTATGATGGTGTGACACACGTGGCAAACAGGATGGAAACATGACCCATGTCAGCCAGGTAAGACAATCTTTTTAAGTTTAGTGCTATTTTATCTTTTCTGAACGGGTTCGACGGTTTGCTTTCCAAGCGTCAGGAAAGACCCTTGGGAACCAGACAGTAGCACTGCACGAATGTTTCTCGTCTGCATTTTCACGAAGCCGCTGACGTCACAAAAGGCTTCTGAAGCGCGGGTGGCGGGAGCCACAGCACGACAGCCGCCCAGAGCCCTGGTCCCGCGTTGG
>NW_007254959.1:636558-673373 GCF_000164805.1 Carlito syrichta | reverse complement strand
GGGCTGCTGCCCGTGACCGCGGAGTTCCGTTGGTCGCGCGTCCTGGGCGGACACACGGGGGTCTGCAACCTTGGGGGCGAAGCTTCCCGGCTTGCTCGGGGAGTCGGCGGGCGGCCAGAGGCGCCGCTCGTTGGGGGACTCTCGGTTCATACAGCCCTGCTGCGCGGAGGGGCAGTGCTGGGAGCCGGAGCCGGAGCCGGAGCCCGCAGCGGGCGCACGCTCGCGGTGCCCCTCACGGTGCCCCCTCTCGCCGTGTGCGGGTGGTGAGGGTCCTTCGTCACTCTCCTTAGCTCATGGAAATGAACTTGATCAGCGCCCCCTTCTTCCAGGAAACGCCTCTCGGACTTGGGTGGTGACTGATGCCCAGATTGCACGACCACTTCTGGAGCTGCTCCTGTGCCCCCAGCGCGAGGCGCAGAGGCCACCCTAGAGCTAGCGCCGCAGGGCTGGCAGCCAAAGTGGGGGAAATGATCAACTCCTCCGTGTCCAGTCCCTCCCTGCTGGCGGCCCACGGTGCCCCGGGCACTGACCCCTCGCCCGGGCGTCGGACCACTGGGATGAGTGTTCACGGTGGCGGCAGCAGCCACACCAACAGTTGGCATCATCACCTGGTGCAGAGGAGCCTCGTGCTCTTTTTGGTCGGGGTTGTCCTAGCCCTGGTGCTCAATTTGCTGCAGATCCAGAGGAATGTCACCCTGTTCCCCGAGGAAGTGATTGCCACCATCTTTTCCTCTGCCTGGTGGGTCCCTCCCTGTTGTGGGACAGCAGCTGGTGAGTACCTGTCCTTGTTCTTGTAGGAGTAAAAAGGATGTCTATTTGGCTGAAAAAACACTTTTCCGTGTTTTTAATTCTATCTTCTACTTGAAAATAGAATTATGCACAGATTCGAAGTGTACATCTGCAGTTTCTATATTTAGAGAAAGGAAAGAGGGGTAGCAGAGGACTTCGAACCCACCCCCACCCCCCATGCTGTTCTAAGCCACAGCTCTCTGGAAGTTTGAGAAAGCCCAGTGATGGAGATGAGCAGGGAGATAATTGGCTGTTTAAGCAGATGCTGTGCCAAGCTGACTGAAGTCACTTCCCTCTTGGTGTCGGGGACAGCCCACAGCTGTCATCCAGTGTGAGCCACATCATGATTGGCCGCCTAGGGAACTGGTGAGCAGCAGGACTGAATAGCCATTGGTCGCCAGAGCGAACATGCTACCCTGCTGGATAACTGAAAACAAATCCGTCACATGTGTTCAGGAGGCGGTTGCCAAGGGAGCAACTTCTCAGCACTTCCTTTTGCCAGATCACTAAGTAAACTGTGGCCTGAAGCCAGCCCCACCTCAAACTCATAGTTCTGTAGATTAAATTCATAAGGCAAGAGTAGCGCTTCCCCCCCCCCCCCCGTTGAGAATTTAGATTTTCATACACCTAGCCAATCACAAAGATGCTGTAAGACATAACGCAGGATCGGTCCAAAGGACAGGTTTTTTTTCTTAACCAGGGTTTTTCAAAAATAGAATTTTAATAGAATTGGTCTGGTCTGGTTTTATAAAAATGTTGAATTGATCTTGGACCAGCAAATCAGTTAATACTTTTCTAGTCTCACAGCACTTGTTTATTTGTTGGGTGCTTTCTGCAGCCTTAACTCTACAAGCTGTTGAAATAAAAAACTGAGCCTGACAAGCCCCTACCCTTAAGCATCTTATATCTGGTGAGGAAAGCAAAGTGATGACTACAATATGAAGAGCACCTCGTTTGCTTACCTGATGCTTGCCACGGGCTTAGTATGCTTTGCTCTAGTTATTCTTTACAACAATTCTATGCTGTAGTTCAATTTATAGATGTGGAAACTGAGTCAGAGACTGAGTCATGTCCAAGGATGCACAACTAGTGAGTGGCAGAGTACTGTTTCTAACTGTTCATGCTGCCTCCCTGCATAGAGGTGTCTGCCACACTGTGGAAACACATTGCCTCTGTAGACTCACTGAGAAGCAGGAAAGAGTTTTGTAATAGAAGATACCGTAGTTACTAAGCAGTGGGTAGGATGTTTTCATCTTTATTCTCAGAAAGATGGGATCCTCTTGCGTTTTTCTAAATCTTTTAAGTGCACGGCTATACTAATTATTTATTTTTGAGAAGTACGTATAGGTTTCTTTCTTTGAACCAAAACCTTAAAAATGAAATATTTTAGTTCAGTTTTTTGTATTTGTGTTTGAAACTTCAAGGAATTCCTGGAATATCTGAAACGCTTTCTCATACTCTACTTTTTTTTTTTTTTTTTTTACCATCAGCTAAGAGCATAAGGAAAACAGTTCCTAGTACATTTTTCACCTATTTAGCTTTTAACCTTAAAAGGAAAGATGAAGCTATAGTGAAGTAAAGTTAATTTGGGGGGGGTCCATTTTTCAAAATTTAAAATTAGAACTTAATTTCATATAATATAAAATTTGAAACAAGATTTTCCATCTGAATGTTGGGCCAAAACTGTGATTCTTGCTTCTTGATTGAAGAACCTAAAATGCTACCTCTTTCATCCAAATCCAAAGCGAAACTACTGTGGGAGGAAACTACTCTCGGGAGCCTCAGTCCTTGGCTACAGCTTCCACAGTGACCCTAGTGTCCCCTGTCCAATCTCTTCAGGCCTGCTTTCCCACTCACCGCCACAAGCCTTCATTTTTGCCATTTAACGTCTCTTCTGGAATGTTGTCCCTTCCCACCTGTGCAAGTTCCCTGTAAAGTTTTGTGAAGTCTTCCTAACTATTCCAGACCACAGTGATATCTTCTTTCCATGTGTTCCAGTTACATAATCCTCATAATTTTACACATGAGAAAACAAATATGAGGAGCCACGTCCCCTCAGAGGGCAAACTGAGATTCAAGGCCAACTTTTCTTTCCTGGCTTGGTGCTCTTTCCATAGCTTAGTACTAATTAGGGAAAAAGCAAAACCCGTGTGGGGTTGTCTTGTCCCGGCACTTGCCCACAGGGATGTGAACACAGCAGGTACTCAGTGTCTTCTGGAGTACCTGCAAGAACCCGCTTAAAATCAAATCCTCAGCCCTTCTGGCATGTGACCCAGACTGGCAAAGTCAAATCAGCAGAAATGTGTTTCATCTCATGCCCAGTCCTAGTGCTTGGGGGCAGCAGGAATGTCAGAGCTGTGATATGACTTGCGACCAAAGGATGTGTATGGATGTTCACCTGTTCACTATAAAATGAAATCACACTAACTGAAAAGAGAAAGTGAACTATGTAGTCATTCAAATTTCATGTACTTTAGGCAAATATAGGTATTAACTATGATAAAATTAAATATTGCCTATATTATGGGTAATTAAACCCACTGCTTGACTCATTTCTGTGTTTATTGAGACATGTTTGACTAAACCAAGTAACAGTTCATTAAAAAAATTTTCAAAACAGCACAATTTTGGGGGAGGTACTCAGAGAACAGGAATATAAAATTTGTCTAAGTTTAAGTATTACATTATTGCTGATAAACTTGCTAGGAAAAGGACTAGTTTGTAGTAATATACTATTTAATTACTACATAGAAATTATATAACTTTAAGCTGTTGTATTTTAATACTGTTATCTTTTTTTTTAAACAGCTGTTGTTGGCCTACTCTACCCCTGTATTGACAGTCACCTCGGAGAGCCCCACAAATTTAAGAGAGAGTGGGCCAGTGTCATGCGCTGTATAGCAGTTTTTGTTGGCATTAACCATGCCAGTGCTGTATCCTTAATGTGATGTTCTATATCCAGAATATCTTAGGTTACATATTGCAGCATTTTGTGACTTTTAATGTATATTTAGTATTTGTATAATGTATAAGAATGCCATTTCGAGTAGATGCCATGACCCAAACATGAAGGTGATACTTGCTCATTTGAAATTGCTACAAGAAGGAAGAAGAAAGGGGCTATAAATGGCTTAATCGCAAAATAAGTTGTTTTATGGTCAAAATACCAGCAGAATTTTATATGTAGCTTTCAGAGAGTTTATTCTTACAGTTATGTTTTTGACTTAATGATCCCAGGGAAATTTCAGGTAATCTTAATCATTACTGTAACTTGGTATCCAACAAATGTTTCTTTAGCTCATGGCACAGTTTTTATGCATGTATTTGGGTATAGTAACAGAAACCCATGTTTTTAACCTTTGGGGTGTTTTTTTTTTTTTATGTTTTTGACCTTATTAAAAATCATTACATATTTCCTTAACATTTGCATCTCTAGAAATTGGATTTTGCCAATAATGTTCAGCTGTCCTTAACTTTAGCAGCCCTGTCTTTGGGCCTTTGGTGGACATTTGATCGTTCAAGAAGTGGTCTTGGGCTTGGGATCACCATAGCCTTCCTAGCTACGCTGATCACTCAATTCCTCGTGTATAATGGTGTCTATCAGTAAGTATTTTCAAATATTGACTTTGGAAAACTGTTATTTAGCTTTTATTGAAAGACTCATTAAACCTAGATATTTTCCTATCTTATTTGATTTTACTACAGAATGACAGATTTGGGCATGAAATTCTCAAAAATGCTTATGGTTGACTCATTTAAAATGCACGATCCATAATTAATGTTAAAAAAACAGGTAGCAGCAGAAAAGTATGTCACTCAAATATGAACATTTTACAATACTTCATGACTACTATGCATCCTGTATATCCCCATTAAAGACAATCTTTAATGCAGACTTGAATTAGGTGAAAATGACTGCTAAGGCACATGTTTGTTTGTTTGTTTTTCCTGCTCTAGGTATACATCCCCAGATTTTCTCTATATTCGTTCTTGGCTCCCATGTATATTTTTCTCAGGAGGTGTCACAGTGGGAAATATAGGACGACAGTTAGCTATGGTAAGTGAAATGATTATGTGATCTCCTAGCACTTTAATCTTTTTAGCTTGCTAGAATTACTTTACATGGTACATTAGAATTTGTGTTTATATTTTCTAGTTCAAACTCAAGAGCAACAGTTATTGAGAAAAGCATGTATTAAAAATATAGGTAGTAGTACCCAGGTCATTCTTTTCTAAATTACAAAGATTCAAAGATTTGTAAATTCAAAATATTCAAGCAAGTAAGGAACTAGAGTTCTAGTGCAGCCCTTCATGGTATTATGGGGTCAATGGGACTTTTGAATTCGCATAACTACTGTAGTAACCGGTAGAGAAATATTACTGAAATGGCTAAAGTGAATGATATATGAGTTTCCCCTCCTCGTTCTGTATCAGAAACAAATCTGGGTGATCTTAGCAAGGACACTTTGCATCTGTCAATCAACATTTATTTTTAACAAAATCAGAGTAGGTGCAGTTCACAGTCAGGCAAATCAAGCCTGCAGAGACTGTGTCTCAGGCCAGGGCTTGATGTGGGCATAAAGGGCGACAGCCTTGCCCTTCAAGGGGGCAAGTGGTTCTGGGCATGGAGAAGTAGACAGTGAGAGCACCACTGCATGTGGCCAGGTCACAGTGTAGAGGGACTGTCTTGCCTGCACATCACACCTTTTTTTAATGGAGGAAAAAGAAGTCCTTCCTCCAAGGCACTTCTCACTCAGCCACTTCCTGAGAGATAAAAGTCAAGGAGAATTTTAGCAGTCGTTTTCAGTAGTTAAAAATTACCACCTGAACACTAATTTTTTTAAAAATGTGAACTTTTAAATGTTATTTCGAGTTGATTCTTGACTGGAACGCTTAAATAAAGTGAACTTTTAAAAAAGGAGTGAGACCCATTGCTCTCAGAGATAAACTGTAGGGCTTTCTCATAAAACTTATCTTGGTATCTCATGCTATTTTTAAAACAGATTTATTTTTGCCAGCAAGTACCCATTTGTGAGGAGTAGAATTTGAATGCCACTTGGCTATTTCACAAAAATAGAAGGAATTTCAAAAGAGTAGAGTTGATAGCGTTCTACCGGTTACTGATCTCAAGCATCTTTCTCTTCTGCTCCTTGATAATTCTCTACAGATTTGCTGTCAAAACAGAAAAAGATTCCATTGAGAAAACTCATTTCTCATGTCCCCTAATGGAGACTCCAACTCAAAAAAAATTGAAACCTAAAATAAAGCTTTGAGGGAACATGTCAAGAGTGAAGGTGAAGGCCAGGCACTGTGGCTCACACCCGTGATCCCAGCTCTTTGGGAGGCTGAGGTGAGAGGATTGCAGGAGTTGGAGACCAACCTAGTCAGCATAGCCAGACCTTAGCTCCACAAAAAAATTAAAAAATGAAGTGAGCATGGTGATGCACACCTATAGTTCCAGCTACTTAGGCAGTTGAGGCTGCAGTGAGCCGTGACCATGAGAGGGAGAGAGGGAGAGTGCTATAAGTTGGCTTTGTTCACAGGTAAATGGTCTGGCAGCTTTTTGTAGATTTTTGTTCTTGTTTTTCCCTACACACCATTGTCCTTTGTGTTAAAAAATGCAGCTGAAGCATTTGCTATCAGCCTGTATGTTTAAAAGAAAACATTACAGAATTTGTAGTTGTTGCTGTTTGTAGCTTTAAAGTCTTTTCTCAAGAGTATGTCTTCAAACTGCCAACAGCCATCAGGTGTGTCCTGCTTCCATTACTTAGGCCCTGCTGAGAACACCTGGTTGCAGAGTCCTGCCCTACTGTCAGTGTAGGATTTAATTTGCCTGTCCTATTTTTGATTGACCTGATTCAGCTGCTAATGATAATAACAATATTATTGTTATTGAGGTCTTACTTTTATTAGGCACTTACCACTGCATATGAGGCATTGTGCTAAACATTGTCATTGTTAACTAGTTTAGTCCTCATAACTCAACACTTTGAAGTAGAAACTATTATTAGCCCATTTTAAAATGGGAAAATTGAAGCTTAGGAAGATTAAACAACTTGCCCAAGTGGGTGGCAGAGATGAAATTGGCACCATCTTCTCATTAGTATATCATACTGCCCTTTTAATATATAGCTCATGTCTGTTGTTCACCTTCTAAATAGGTTGAAAGCAATCTGTGACAGTGTCCTGGATTTATTGGAGGATGCCATCTTGCCATTTAAAATGTATCACTATTAGGCAACACTGATGAGAGTTCATGCACCAAACATATCTATCCTGGGCTGATTGGCATCTTGTCTCTGGAGTCATTTTTGTTCTTACACTAATGTCGGACCTCATTTTAGTCTCTGTAGACCATGGATTCTGAAATTGTTTCTCCTTGTTTATCAGCACATTAGCGAATAGGTAACACAATTTGATGATCGATTTTATTTCCAGGTTGCTGGCAAGAGTCTGCCACTTTATTTTCCCTCGTTGAAGTTTGTTTAGAACCTTCCCAATGTTCATATTTAACAATTTGTAATGCTTTCAAATGAACAATTCTTAAAAGTATGTATGTTTCCTAGTAGGTCTTATCATATGTGTCCCCAGGGTAGTAACTGGCAAATAAACTCCTGGGTGATCTTACCAAAACTCACCACTTTCTGACTTTTCTGTTTAAATGAGAGGATCTTGTGATTTTCTGGAGAAGTAGCCTTCTTTATTACTTTAAGGTGAAGAGTCAGCTCCTTCATTGTAAAGAATAGTTGCCTAAATGGAAGAAGTTTAAGTGACATGGGAAGACACTGGGGTCGGAGTAAGAAACCACGCATTGGGATTGCTCTTCTGCCCTTTCACAGAAGCTTTGTAACTTCAGAAAAGTCATTTAATCTCTTTGGGTCTGTTGCTGTTTTTTATTTGTTTTGAGTTGTGTGATACATGTGAGGATTTGCTACATATATAATAATTGTGTGCGGATGAGGTTTGGGCTTATAGCAAACCCTCCCCCTCGCAGTGGACAAGGTACCCAGTGAGTGGTTCCATGCCCCCATCCTCCCTTCTTGCCCCTCATTAGCAGTGCCCAGTGAGCCTTTGTGCTCACGTGTTCAATGTTTAGGGCCCGCTTTTTGAGTAAGAACATGCGGTATTCCATTTTTTGTTTCTGTGGCCATTTGCTTTGAACAATGGTCTCCAGCTGTATCCATGTTGAGTCTGCTTCAATGGAACATCCATCCTGTATTAAGAGCTTACCTTTTGGTGCCTGATAATAAGGATAACTGCAGCATCTACCCCAGAAGTTTTGTAAGGGTCACATGGCGAATATGTAGGAAGAATTTCTGGACGGTGAAGTTCTGTGTAAATTTAAGGTAGAGTTATTATTCACTGTCATAGATTATGACCTATTTCAAATATCTGTTTCAGAAAACTCCTGATAAAGTAGATTATAGTGGAGGCATCAGATATTAATGAAGGTTTGTGGCAGAAATATCCCTTCAGATAAACACAACAATTTAAAGTTCAGTTCCTTAGATTGCAGTAGGTTAGTTCTTCTAGGAGCACCTGTCATACCTTAAGCATCACTATGCTCTGGTTAAATTGAGTGTTTCCTTTGTGTAGATATTAGTATATCCATATTTAGTTATACTTAGTTATACTTGCAGCTTTGTCTTACACTTATATTGACTGGCTTTACATCAGGACTTAACTTAATTTTACTTGAGGCAGAGAATTACCTGCTGAGAGCACTGTGCTAATGCTTCTGGACCAGTGAGAAGGTCATGCAGGATAGTGGTGGAGCTCAAGTCTTGGGCTTCTGGTCTTTCCATATTTCTCATGTAGCTCAGTCCTATTTCTTCAATTTAATTAATAATTGAAATAGTTATACATTTTGTCTTAATTTTCTCTTTTTGTTTTCTTTTTAAATATAGGGTATTCCTGAAAAGCCACATAGTGACTGAGTCTTCACACCCGCCAGTTCTGAAGAATAAGCAAGATTTGGGAAGAAAATCTGTGATAGTGGATTGTGACAAAGATTATCTTTTTTCCAAAATAATCTATTTAGATTGGGCTGACTGTACAAATGACTCCTGGAAAAAATGTTCACCTAGTCTAGAATAGCAAAGTGGAGACAATAACTAATTACCTTGAAGTCATACCCTGACAGACTCATGAGTGCCTGTCTGCACCCTGGAACATTCTACAGGCTGTGTGGGTTCAGGCAGTTTCCCAAGTATTAGATTTCATTCATGTGATTAAAAACAAGTTGCCATATTTCAAAGCTAAGACTTGATTACCAACTCTAGTTTTGTATCAGTGCCCAAAGGAGAGAAGTTGATGGTGCTTAACAAAAATGAAGTATGGTGTCATAGGAATAATATTTATCCAAAAGATTTTTTAAAAATAGGGTTGTGTTTAAAAAAAACAAAAACGAGGAAGTAGAAGAAAAGCAGCGGCGACTGTAGAGAGGTCACACTCCATGTGGAGTCTTGGCATGGCTGTGCTTCACGGTCACGCTCCTTCACTGCAGTGGCTGCTCATGTGGCAAGTGCATGTCACCAGTGAGTAGACTGTGTTTTTCATTCCACCCGTGGAAGAGTGTGTTGACAATCTTACTGAGAGCAAAAGGCAATGAAAAGTCATAGTTCTACACTGTGATATATTGGGATTTTCACTTCAGTTCATTTTTTTCAAAATCCGTAATCATCTAAGAATGAATACCTGCCTGCCAGTTATTCCAATCTTAGCCAAAATTGTTTGTTTGTTACTCCAGAATAGAGATGACTATTTTTTTCCACAGCCCTATGGAATTTGCAATCTGTGATTGCCTTGTAAAAAGAAGAGTGCATATGTCACTACATTAAACATGTGGTGGGTGTTTCTAAATAGTAAATGATATTGGTGAGCACAATGTATTCATTTAATGGTATAGACCATATTAGACCTAATTTGCAAGTATTGGGTCTTAAACTTCAAGTGCAATGTATATGAAAACCAATCTGAGCCTTGTATTCTCTTAAATATTTATTTTTTTTAATGTGTGGGATGTTCTTGAGAAGGGTTCTCCATTCATTTCAGCGCTGCATGGAGGCAAACTCAGCAATAATTGTTTTCAGTTGTCAAGTTACTTTCTTGTTATACTCTCCACTGAACCCCAGTTCTTTAAAATACTCCAGTTTTGTGGGTTTAGTAATTTTTACTTACAAATTTACCTTTTTGTATTTTGAAATTTAAATGTTTTTGGTTTGTTTTAAATTCTGTGAAAGTGGCTTGATTTAAAAAGACTTCTTTGAAACAGAAGTCCCCAGTCAGCAGAATAGAAACTTAGACTAATTTGCCTGTGAGTGTTGATGTATATATTTAGTTTCATTTATGTGATGATCCCTGTTGGGGGTTTTTTGTTTTGTTTCATTTTGAGGGAGATATCTTTGAGTAAACTTTAGATTACCGAAACTTAATTTGTTTCAGAAGAATTTTGTTTAAAAGAAAATGGGATCATTCTGAACTTTGAAGTGATCCCTTATAAATTTTCTGAAAATGATTAGTTATGTGACAATTTTTCAATGAAGATGTTAGCATTTTATGAAAAACCAGAAGTTACTGGTGAAAGCAGTGAGTGAATCTTCAAAATATACTTGATCATGCACAAACAATAAGTATTTTGTCTTTTGAACTGGAAGTAAATCTTTATCTGTTATAAATAATGTAGCCAAAAATTGTAAATTTGAAAAAGTTTTGCCAATAGTTTATAGCAAATATATGAACCAAAGTGATCTGAGTTTGTAAAACTGTAAAATGATATGAACAAAATTTGCACTATACCAGATTTGAACATCTAGTGAGATTCACATTCATACTAAGTTTTCAACATTGTGTTCTTTTTGCATTCATTTTTTTACTTTTATTAAAGGTTCAAAACCAACTGTTGTATTTATGTTTGCTTTTTTTAAAAAAACAGGTGGAATGGTATTCTCTGTGTAGGATGTTAGAATTTGTAATATAAAAATATTTTATAGCTCTCAGATTTTACTGAATTCCAACACAATCTCTTGGGAAATAGTCATTTCCTTGGTGATGCCCCATCTGTAACAAAATCTGTGCATACCCAAGTCCAGCAGTTGACCCTATGAAACTTGTGCACACAAAATGTCAGCCCTCCATGCATGCAGTGTTCTCATCTTTGAATGATCCTCATTTGGCTGGAAAAAAATCCTTTCATAAGTGGGCCTGCACAGTTCAAACCCTGTGTTGTTTAAGGGTCAACTGTATATGGTTTCCTTATTGTGTAATGTCAAATATAGCACAAGCCAAATCGAACCTGTTGCCTTACCCCTCTTTGCCACTGGCACCCTGTTTTCAGGCAGGATGAGCCTGGCCAGTGCAAGGGCACCTGTCTTGCTAGCTGGCCTGGCTAGAGTTCAGGCCAAATCAACCTTGTAGTTGATTTGCTCTCACAGGTTATCGCAGATGGGATGAGAACTGAAGAGATGTCTTGGGCTTCCAGAACATTTATGCCAGGCATGCTTAACACAATTTTTAAAGAAATTGTTCATAGTTGTGAAACAGCATTTCAATACTAGTAGAGAAAGATCTGACATTATACTCAGCCCAATTTATAATATAGATCCAAACCAAAAGGTTTCTACTCTTTAAACTGTCCATCTGTGTATGGAAAATCCGATAGAGTTGGTGATGCAAACATTTGCCTCATTACAGAGACTTGAGATTTGCCTAAGATTAACCCAATTTATATGGATCTAACAGGAATGCCGGCTCTGAATGATTCTAAATTCATGTTTTAGAATAAACTAGAGGTTCAATGTCTCCTGGAATTTTTCTGGTCTTTGAGCAAGTAATTGAATGATACCATTTCATTAAAAGTATGGTATGTAGTTTACAAAAGATTTCCTTGTTCAATTTTCAACTAAACTGCAAAATTGAGTAAACAGGAACTCAAGATTGACTCAAGGGTGTTTTGTTTAGCTAGTTTGAAAAGTCAGCTGCGCTCTTACCTAAGGAATGTTTCTGGCAGATTTGCCTAAATGAAGTAGATATATATTATCATTTGGTGGCCCGGCACTGTCCCCACCCTTGAATTATAGGCATTCCTTTTTGTTTTGGTGGTGAAAAGAAATGAGAGAAGGGAACGATTACAAATCTAATTTTTGCTTTTCTACTTCACCTGTTAAAATAGACCTTTTACTAAGAATGTTCATTTTTAGGGTTTAAGGTTATCTGTAGTAACATAACTGTTAGGTTTCTAAAAATGCTACGTCAGTGGGCTAGTGTGCTGAACCAGGGGCATAGGTAAAATGCAAAGAATTGCATATAAATTAGATTGGAAAATATGGTTTATTTAGAAAGTAGATTAGAGAGAGAAAAGGGGAATCCACCTCTCCCAGATTGGGGAGGAGGACAGAGCTTACAGAGAAGCATGGCAGCAACTGTTTGAAGTTGAATGCTTTTTTGTTTTTTGGTTTTTTTGAGTTGGAGTCTCACTCTGTCGCCCAGACTGAAGTGCAGTGGCCGCTCCCGGCCACCGCAGCCTCGACCTGCCAGATTCCGGCGATCCTTCCGCATCAGCCTTCCAAGTAGATGGAACTACAGGCGTGCACTACCACGCCCGGCTAATTTTTTGATTTATTGTAGAAGTGAGGTCTCGCCAAGTTGCCCAGGCGGGTCTTTTTAAACCTTTCCTTTGGTGTGGGGGTAGGTCGTTAAGGTGATTGGATGGTGGTCTGTTTTAAGTAATCTTGAAGGTGCAGGCAGATGGGTGAGTTCCTCACATAACTGTTGCCATGGTGATGGGGTCTGTCTGTGTCATGTAGGTCATCCTGGTTCTTTATGGTTACAACTTGGAGTAGAAAAATAAACAATGTAAAATGTAAATAAACAATGTAAAGCTTGGGGAAGGAGGTTGTAAATTATCACTAACTATCTCTGGGAAAATGGCTCTGTTCTTGGCTAATGACTAGAGGGTAAATTAAAGGGAACTGCTAGAAACACATGACAAAGCTAAGCCAGGTTAAAATGACTGCTCTTTGGCTAAGATTACTTCATTAAATCAGTCCATGTTGCCATTTTACCCTTTCAATAACTAACAGATAAAGTCTTAGAGATAGGAATATTATTTTGGAAAACTATTAATATTGTAAGATACTAATAAAGATATTACAATTCAGGCTTAACATATGCAATAAGAAGCTAGCCTACCCCCCCCCATATTTTGCTTACTTTTGGAGTGTGATGGGCTTAAAAGCGATAAATTAGCCACAAGAGGGATTTCATATTGATCCTTAAATGCAGTCAAAATATGCAAAGGAAGATAAGAAAAAGGCACATGAAGTAGATCTAGCTCCCAATACTCACACATGGTGCTCTATGAACTTTACACATTTTCCTAAGATTCACACTTGAAGAATCTTACCTGGACATTTATAGGAATACCTAATAGTGCCTGGCCCAAGATAAGCTCATGATGCATTTTAGTTTCCCTTCTTCCCCCAGTTGTCTCTGGGAAGAATAGACGTACTGAGACGGTGTTACATCTCTGAGCTGATTTCTCCCTGCAGGCTGCACTCCCACAAGGGAAGCTTCTGATTCTTAACAGGTGTAAGAGAGGCAAATAGGTGCTTCCTCCACTCCCTCACCAGCCAGCCAGCCAGCAAACGTCTTGGCTGCCTGTTGTATGGCACAGGCACACGGGCTGTCCGCTGTCTCATCTTGCTGGCACCAGACCTTTAGGCCCCTTCCAGTGTGTGATCCCCAATGGTAGTGCCCATCTAGATTTGTAATTTTCAAGACAAAAAGGTCGCACAGCGTGAAGAGTGGTTCTCCATTACTATTTCCATGTGTTAGACACAATTTTTCTAAGTGCTTGACATCCTTTTTCCAAGTTGTCCTCTTCAGTTTTTTGTTGTTGTTGTTGTTGCTCTGTGTTCTTCAACATTCTCAAGTTCAGGAACATAAAGAAGGCATAAGGAAGTTCAAGTCAAAATGCCACATCACCAAGTCACAAAAGTAATTTTCTCATTAGAATCTAGCTCTTCACATTTTTTTTCTGTGTCTTCTCTCAGGCAAGTTTTTCATTTAAAATTGTGTAATATATTCTTGTTCATCCCTCAGACTTCAGCAGAAGTGTCATTCCCTCGCTCTCCTTGTCACATCAAACCTCCCAAAGTCTCTTCCGGCAGCAGAGTGCTTGCCACAATAGCCAGCGGAGTTTGGGATCCCCGGGCTGATTTCTCCTTGCAGGCTGCACCCCCGCAAGGGAGGCTCCCGATTCTTAACAGGTGCAAGAATGGTGAATAGGTGATTCCTTCACTCCCCACCAGCCAGCCAGCCAGCAAACGTCTTGGCTGCCTGTTGTATGACACAGGCAGGCACACGGGCTGTCTGCTATCTCTTCTTGCTGCCAACAGCCCTTTAGTTCCCTTCCAATTTGTGATCTCCAATCTGCTGGGAATGAGAAACTAAGTAAAGTTGTTAGAATCGCTCATAAAATGAAAGATCTGAATAAAGATACGGGGAGAACTCCTCCAAGTTCATGGATGAGTTTTAGTGGCAGGATTTGTTCTGAACAACACTGATGCCAGCTGTTACAGACTTGGAATTATTTTTCCTAGGAATGGGGTTGAATGTGCACAGAGCCATCCACACCCTCCTGCCCCACTGCCCTGGTGCTCAGCATCTGCTTGGGGGGGTGGGGGGTGGGGAAGGTGACGCCCATAGACGCAGGAGGAACTGAACCCCGGGCAGCACTGGGAGCCAACTCAGTGAATCTCATCGGAGCCCTTGACCAGTCACTGCCTGCTTTCCCAGCCTTCTCATATGCACACTAATGCTGCTGCTTACCCAAACTCAGCTGGCTACTGTGGCAAGCACTCTGCTGCCTGGAGAGATTTTGGGAGGTTTGATGTGACAAGGAGAGCAAGGAAATGACACTTCCACTGCTTACCTCCATACACAAAGGTATTACCTATTGTGTGATACCTTCTGCTGCCCTTCAAATTTGGGCTCCTTTGCCATCGACTGCTTTCAACTCATCCTAATTTTTCTTCATGCCCAGGGGCCTACTGACCCATGCCAATTTGCACATTTGGCATCTCCTTTTCTCCTAATTTCATGTCAATCACTTTAGTTGCAAAGACCCAGCAAGGGCAGGGTGAGTGTAAGCAGATCACTGTAAGAAATATCTCAAGGCAAGGGGAGCAGCAGTGTCTACGAACCTCCGAGTCAGCCTCTTTCCTAATGAGTTGCTTCCTACTGGCTGGCTCTCGCCAGCCTAGGAGAGGCATGCAAGTGTGCGTCTAATCAATACTTGCTCTACAAGCCGACTCTCCAGGCCCGTGCAGGGGCTTCCCGTCTCCTGTCTCATCACACATCGCTCTTCATGTCTTCCTCAAACATCCAGCCGGCTGCAGAGGCCATCTGTAAAAAGGTCATGCCAACACATCATCTGAAAGATCAGCTCAAAGTTTCACATATCCAAAAGGAGGAAGCGTCTGCACTTTATTGCAGGATTAGAAACAGGCAGCAAGTCCTTTTATAAAGCTGGGCACATGGAAAAGCCCTTTCCCATGGTTTCTCTTAAATGAAATTGTTGCATTTCCTAAGATCCATAAACAGGCATTTATATGGATTCAATTGTTCATCTTAAAACATTGGGGGAAATGCTATCACATACTTCCTGCATGCCAGAAGTTAGGCTTTGGGAGCCCAGTGGCATCCAAGATCGGTTCCTGCCTGAATAGGAACTGTCAAAAATCTGCCAGGTCACCAGGGAGATCTGGTTTAGCTTCCGGAGACTTAAAGCTCTTTTGGAACTCTATTTCTAGTTCATTTTAGTAACTTCGGTCCTTCCTCACAATAAATACCCAAAAGAAATTTATGAATGAAGAAAGGAAAGAATCAAAAAATAAAGGAGGAGAGGGAGGAATAGTGGGAGGTTGGCTGTCAAACCTTCAGGTGGCAGGCATTGACAAAACTGATTTTTAAGTTATAATAGCCTATTGTTTGTGTGTTTGGTGTTGTTTTTGAGTCAGGAGCTCACCCTGCCACCCAGACTGGAGTGTAGTGGCACAATCACAGCTCACTGTAGCCTCAACCTCCTAGGCTCAGGTGATCCTTCCTCCGCCTCAGCCTCTGGAGTAGCTGGGACTATAGGCGCTCGCCATCACGCCTGACTAATTTTTTGTAGAGACAGTGTCTCACTTTGTTGCCCAGGCTTGTCTCAAACTCCTGGACTCAAGCAATCCTCCTGTCTCAGCCTCCCAAAGTGCTGGGATTACAGACATAAGCCACTGCGCCTGGCAAAATAACCTTTAGTTTTAAATCTAGCACCTGAATGTAGTAATTGGTTATCAATTGAAAGCACAAGAAATTACCACCTGAGAACCATGGCTCTTCATGAAGTAAGAAGGAAGCAGATCAGAGAAAAGCTTCCTTTTCACATAATAACTTGCCTCCTATTTTTATTCTAAAGGCTAGGAGATCTTCCATCTGGGGCTATGTTTCTCCGAGGATTCATTGTTCTTCAGACTATGTTATGGGTTAAATTGTGTCCTCCCCCAAAGGAAGATATGCTCAAGTTAGGGTCTTTGCAGATTTAACCAAGTTAAGATAAATTCATCAGGGTGGGTCCTAATCCAACATGGCTGGTGTCCTTATAAAAGGAGGAAGTTAGCTGGGCTTGGTGGCTCAGCCTGTAATCCTGTGCTTTGGGAGGCTGAGGTGAGTGGATTTCCTGAGCCCCTGGGTTTGAGACCCACCTGGGCAACTTGGTGAGACCTCACCTCTACAATAAACCAAAAAAATGAGCCGGGTGTGGTAGCGCATGCCTGTAGTTCCAGCTACTTGGAAGGCTGAGGCAGAAGGATCGCCGGAGCCCAGCAGGTCGAGGCTGCGGTGACCGGGAGCGGCCACTGCACTCCAGTCTGAGTGACAGAGTAAGACTCCAATTCAAAAAAAAGAAAAAGGAGGAAGTTTAGATAGACATGCACAGAGGGCAGACAATGTGAAGAGGTACAGAGGGAACACCTCATGAGGACAGAGGGTGGAGGGACGAAGCTACAAGCAAAGGAGCATCCTCTCCTGCACCTTCAGAGGGAGCAGAGCACTGTCCACACTTTGATCTTGTACCTCTGGTTTCTAGAGTTGTGTGACCATGAGTGTTTGCTGTGTAAGCCATGTGGTCTGCGGTACTTGTTATGGTAGCCCTAGGAGACTAATACTGTACCATGACTTCAGATTCAGCTTGCACAAAGTGTGCGCGCTGAGAAGGCATCAAGTCTGCTGGGAGCCAGGCACAGTGGCTCACGCCTGTAATCTTAGCACTTTGGGAGGCTGAGGTGAGAAGATTGCCTGGGTCTAGTGGTTGGAGACCAGCCTGGGCAATTTGGTGAGACCTCGTCCCCACAATAAATAAATAAAAATTAGCCATGAGTGGTAGTGCCCAGCTGCTTGAAAGGCTGAGGTGGAAGGATCTCCTGAGCCCTGCAGGTCAAGGCTGTGGTGGCCATGATTGTGCCACTGCACTCCAGCCTGAGTGACAGAGTGAAACTTCAATTTAAAAAAAAAAAGACTGCTGGGGTTCCAAGCCTCAAGAAAGAAAATATAGGGTGCAGTGGCTCATACATGTAATACTAGCACTTTGGGAGGCTGGGTGTAAAGCGATACACAGTCAGCGACAACATGATCACACCCTGGATATGGCCCCAGACAGGGGGTTGGAGTCTGGGGAAGGGTCCTGGAAGTAGCTAACCCAGGATGGCCCCTTCTCCTCAAACTCTGTACCTGGGCACATAGGTCATGCTGAGGCCACTGGTAAAGTGTCCTTTAAGTCTGCTGCCATGCACAATGTATGTTCTCCTGCACCCTTCCATGAGGCAGTCAGTTCCCCAGGCTGGGGGGTCATACCCGATCAGGCATGCCTAAATCAATGCCCATACTTTTGGTTAACTTTATTCACCTTTGGTTCATTATAATACAAAAAAAATCTCACCCCTAGAGAAAATTCACAGACATTTTATATAAGTGCAATGTATGTATATGTGCTTTCTTTCCCACCTGTGCACTAGAACCCCACACTTTTCATGCTTAACCCTGCACTTTGCCCTATAAAAAACACTGTGCCTTTTATAATAGGAAGCAGTTTTTTTCCTGTTCAGCCAGTCGCTCCTGGTCCATCTTCCTTGTAAACTCCCAAATAAAGCCCATGTCTCATCTGTTGTCTCTGGGTCATTTCTTTGGCTTCTCAGATACAGTGGCTTCCCTTTTGGGGTCTTTGGGAGTCTGGCATGACACCAGGGAGAGAGGATCCCTTGAGGCCCGGAGTTTGAGACCAGCCTGGGCAAGATAGCGAAACTCCACCTTTACAAAAATATTTAAACATTAGCTGGGCGTGGTGGTATGTGCCTGTAGTCCCATCTACTTGGGAGGCTGAAGCAGGAGGATCACCTGAGTCTAGGAGATCAAGGTTGTAGTGAGATTTGACCATGCCACTGCCTTCCAGCCTGGGTGACAGAGTGAGACCCTGTTTCTAAAAAAGGAAAGAGAAGAAGAGGAGGAGAAGGAGGAGGAGGAGAAAGTGAAGGTTCAACATCTCCCTCTTCTAAAGGAATCTGGGGACAATCACAAGTTCTGAGTTCACTGTCTGAAGGAGCCTTGAAAAAGGCAGCACAGCACCCCAAACCCACCTAAGCTCCTACAGTGAGGGAGGGAAGGACACCCAGTCGACCCTCATGACACAGCTCCAGCAGACTTTAGAGGCACTGCCGAGGGTGCACATCAGACATAGTATGACAGCAGAGTGTTGGAGAGACAGAGATCCTCATGGTAACCCTGCCTTGTCATTGAGAGAGAGATGGCACGATGCTCCCTCTACATGTTCTGTGTAAGGCAAGAAGAAAAATGTAAATATTTCAGAACTGTTTCCATTTAAAATGGTTAAACCATAAGAGTTCTGCTACTTGAAGTGAAAATGTCTATGATTTGGAAAATTCACTTATGTGGAACCACTTGTTTCCCAGGTGGGGGGAGGAGAAAGGTAGGGGGAGCTGCTACCCATAGTTCAACTGGGGATGGAGGTCTGGTGAACTAGAGTGAGCCTGTGTGACAGAAGGTAAATGTTGAAAAGGCTCTTCTTAACAAACAAGAGAAAGTTTGCCGTCTCTGTAAACCCAGTTGACTCAGATGAAAACCTGCCCTAGCCAGCAGAATTTCAACACCTAGTGTCAAGTTCTCCTGCTCAGAAGAGTTAATCTCCTTTCTGCAGTGACCTCTAGGGCAACTGACACGAGAAAACAAACAAAACAGTAAGAGCCAGAAGCAGATACGCTTTGGTGGGACCTCACCCAGACTCCAGGCAGGTTGGTGGCCAAACCTTCCCCTACAGGCCAGTGACTTTCCTTCCCAGGGGCCAATGGCTAGCATTTCCTCTGTTATTTGGGTCACATCCGAGCTGGGAATGTCTTAGGAACTGTCCACATCCACCTTTCCCCCTCCACCTCACAGCAGAGGAGGATCGGGAGTGTCCCCGTCCTGCCTGTCCCCAGCTTCTGTATTCAGTTCAGGCAGCTTGCAGGTGCTTGAGCCACTCTTCCTGCTGGTGAGCCAGTGCTGGCTCTGGTGATCCAGGCACTGCCCCCAGTGATCCCTGGGCAGCCACAGTGCCCTAGACTCCCCACTGCTTTCCATTCCCTGCACTGGGACACCCTGTTGAGATTGTTTTTTAAAGAAGGGGGTGCTATCCTTGTTGTATTCTCATTGTGAACACCATGTGCTCCAATTCACATCATTAGACTCTGCCATACACTGGTCCTCGTGCCTGTCCCTAAAGCCTCGTGACTTCCTGAAGAAGAGCCCGGTTCCCTTTCCCCTACATTCCTGATGACTGAAACCCTGTGGCTACTGGAAAGCCGGCACTTCTTATCACCTTCAGAGTTCTAAGGACATCTCCCCAGGGCTTCATGGGGCTATAAGCCCAGTGCTGTAAGCATAAGCCCATGGCGTCTGCTCCCTCAGCCTAGAAGTGTCCTAGTTCTGGACTCTGCTCTGCTTTGCCCAGCTAACTTCTACTGTTCTCAGTGCCTCTGCAAGCCTCATGTCAGGTCTTGCAGTAGAGTCAAGAAAGGGAGAAGTGGGACATCCTTCCTAAGACCAGGCTCAAGTCCAAGGCTCCACCCCTACACAGCTATGTGAACTCGGGCTAATGATGTCTTAGGGTCCCACTTTTGCTATCTGCAAAATGGAGATAACAGTACCTACCTCATGGGCAGTGTGTACTTGCTTGTTTGACAAGAGGATGTGAGCCACCACCATCACCATCATCACCGTGATATCTGTTATTGTCATCATCATCACTATTGTCGTCATCATCCTCAACATCATATCATCATTCTCATCACCATCACCATCATCATCATTATTCTTATTGTGGTTGTATAGTCATCGTCATCAGCATCACATCATCACCATCACCATCATCACTATTATCAAGGTCATCATCATCATCATCGTCGTCTCTTCATTCTTTTTACTTGCTTCTGCTCAACTTTACTTCTATGTCAATCCATGGGGGAGCTTCTATGTTAATCCACAGGACAACTGTATAACTCACATTCACAGGACCCTACTCATGATGTCTAGGATTACAGCCCTGAAGTATGAGGACACAGATTGGTACTAGAAGTAAAAATAACCATCCCTCTTAAGGCGGAGAAGTGCACTGAGCTGCAGCATTCCTTAGCGTGCATTTATCTTCAACTAGTTCGCTAACCAGCTACCATCTATCTCCCTAACTACCTCTTTAAGCTGTTCAGATACTCAATCTTGTTTTTACAGTTTTTAAAACTACAATAGTAACATTTTTTTCTTCTGAAAATGCCCAAAACTATCAAAATAGATAAAATGAAAATTGAAATTCTCTCCTCCTACTTGCCAGGGGTATATACAGTTTACAATGTGGTATGTATTCTTTCAGGCCTTTTGCAATACAAACAAAAAATCAGAATAATGGACACACTATTATAACAGAAAAATTCAAAAACTGTGCTTTTTAAATTGTGATTTAAAAAATACCTGTCATAAGTTTTACCATTTTAACCATTTTCAAATGTATAGTTCAGCAGGGTTAAGTATATTTTCATTGTTGTGAAACAGATCAGAACTTTTCCATCTTGCAAATCTAAAACTGTATACTCATTAATAACAGCACCCCTTGACCCCCTACCCCGAATCCCAGGTACCCACCATTCTATTTTATATATGTATTTAACTCAGATAGATACTTTATAATCATACAAAATTTGTCCTTCTGAAATTGACTTATTTCATTTAACATAACATCTTCACTGTTTATCTAGGTTGTAGCATGTGTCAAAATTTTCTCTTTTTCCTTTTTTTTCAAAATAAAATATCAAGCAGTGGATTTTTTCCTCTTTAAGGCTTCATGGTCTTCCATCGTATGTATACACCACATTTTATTTATTCATTCATCTATCAATTAACATTTGGTTTGTTTCTATCTCTTGACTATTGTGAATAATGTTACTATGAACACTAGTGTGTAACTATCTTTTTGAGACCTGGCTTCCAATTCTTTTGGATAAAAAAATACCCAAAAGTGGGATTACTCAATCAAATGGTAGTTCTAGTTTTAATTTTTTGAGGAACTGCCATACCGGTTTCCTTAGTGGTTTGCATTACTCTGCATTCCCACCAAGGAGTACACAAGGGTTCCAACTTCTCCACATTCTTGCCAAAACGTGTCTGTTCTATTTTTGATAGTAATAATCCTAACGGGTGTAAAGTGATGGTTCATTGTGGTTTTGATTTGTGTTTCTCTGATTATTAGTGATGTTGAGCATTTTTTCATATACTTTTGGGTCATTTGTATGGTCATCTTCAGATAAATGTCTATCCAAGTATTTTTCATGTTGTTTAATCTTGTTATATGTGTTGCTGTTCAATTGAAGGAGTTCTTTATATATTGTGAATATTCACCCTTTATCAGATATATGATTCCCAAATATTTTATTCCATTCTATGTTGCCTTTTTACTCTGTTGATTGTGTCCTTTGGTGCGTAAATTAGCCAGCCATGATGGTGCGTGCCTGAAGTTCCAGCTACTCAGGAGGCTAAGGATTCCTTGAGCCCAAGAGGCTGTGGTGAACTGTGATCAGGCCATTGCACTGATATATTTATACCACTGGGCTAGGAAGTAAATAATATAATGATAGGTGTTATGGGGGGGGGCAGAAAAAGTAGAAGTAAGGAGAATTAGGAGGGTAGGTGGGAAGATGGGCTACAATTTTAAGTAGAGCCAGGCTCGGTGGCTCAGCCTGTAATCCCGCGCCTTTGGGAGGCTGAGGTGAGGTGATTGCCTGAGCCGGCGGGTTGGAGACCCGCCTGGGCAGCGAGACCTCATCTCTACAATAAATCAAAAAATCAGCTGGGCGTGGTAGCGCATGCCGGTAATTGCGGCTACTCGGAAGGCTGAGGCGGAAGGATCACTGGAGCCCAGCAGGTCGAGGCTGCGGTGGCCGGGAGCGGCCACTGCACTCCAGTCTGGGCGACAGAGTGAGACTCCAACTCAAAAAAAAAAAAAAAAAAAAAATTTTAAGTAGAATGATTGAAATAAAAAATTCCTTGAGAAGGTGGCTTAGTATATGTTCCCCCGAAACAGAGCTTAAGGCGGGGCTAAAGTACTCACCCTCCCTTAGGAGGTGCAATCCAGGGCAATGAGCTGAGGACTGGGAAGGGAGCCAGGGAGGACATGGATGTCTAGGCAAGCTGAGGTGTCTCTGAGGTGACCATTGCTTTCTTATGAGCCACAAAGAGGCATACATCCCTCAGCCATGAGGGATGGCTCCATGTAGGCTATGTGGGAAAAGCATGCCCAGGAACAGCCTACTGGAGAGGAAGAGGAAAGAAAGCTTGCCTGCCTGCTCCCTCCTCCCTCCCAAGAATTGCGTCGTTTCCCTTATGCTCTGGGTTGTGTCACTTGGACACTTTGGCAGCTGCTGCGGGAACCAGTTCCCATATTCCCCAACTTGGCACTTCAGCTACGTCCAGAAAGGTTGAGAGGAACCCCAGACTCTAGGTATGCGCAGACCAGTGGAGTCTCTGGTTACAGGACATCAGTCTCCAAGGTGACAAATGCTTGAGTGAGTGGCCAACGGTTGGAAGGACAGGTGAGACTGAGACTTGGAAGAGGTATGGTTTGTCTGATACAAACCATCTACTTTATTCTATGCGCAACAGTCTCTTTCTTTTTTAGTTGTTGCATGCTATTTTCTGTGGAATAGATTTTAAACTATTTAAACATTTTCCTCTTGAGAGCATTTAGGTTGACTCCAGTTGTTCACTATAATAAACAGTGTCAAAGCAAACACACACATCCATAAATTCCTGTGAACTTGTCTGAGTATTTCTATCGCTAGCGCTCTAGAAGGAAAACCTCTGTATTTATAGCATATGTTCAACTAATTTTTAATAGATACTGTGAAATTTCCCTTCCAATATCTTGTACCTACTTTCACACCCATGACTAGAAGAGTCCTGAACCCTTGCCAACATTGAACAGCTCTTGTCTTTTAAATGGCTTTTGCCAATCTACAGGAGAAAATGATTTCTGATTTTTATCTTGCATTTCTCTGATCATTAGTCAGACTGAAAATCTTTTTATATGTTTATTCATCATTAGTATTTTTGTTGTGAATTTTCTGATCAGCTCCTTAGCCCATTGTTCCACAAGGCTGTTTATTCTTTAACTGTTATTGTTTCTAACTTCTAGGGCCTATTTGTAGATTAGGGATGTGAAACTCTTTATCTTTTATGTATAGAGTGATCATATATCCCAGTGTGCCTGGAATGGTCCTAGTTTATGCCTTTTATCTTGGTGTAATTATTAATTGCTCTCCCTTCACCATCAAGCATCTGGGCTGGCATGATAAACAATATCTAATGCCGCACCCTAGTCATGTATGCCTGTCTCTTCCTCCATGGCCTCTGGGTTCCTTTTATTTACAAAGGCCAAGAAGAATGAAGATAATACAAAATAAACTGCCCAAAAGTTTCATGAAGCTATCTGTCTCTGGAGATAAATATTTCAATTCCTCTTTAGAGCAGACTGTTCTAAGCTTAAAAAAAAAAATCACCAGGATAGAGCTTTCAGCTGTATAAACACGATACTATATGACATGACTTAGCGTTGACAATCAACATGTGTTTGCTGAATCAACAAACAAATAAGTGAGGAACTACAGTAAGGATGTTTCTGTTAGATTAAATTTGTTGATGAAGGTAAAATGGTGGAAGCATATTGAAGAAAAATTGGCTCTGAGCCAAGAACTTGTATTTAAGTAGAACAAAAAAACCACCTAATCTCCCTTCCTGGTGTTTTTACCCTTCTCCTAATGATTCTGAAGACCAATATATTATACCATCCATTGTAATCTCAACTACATCCTGTTACATTTTAATACTATTACATTGGCAACTAAGTTTCAACACATGAATTTTGAAGGACACATTCAGACTATAGCATAGATCTTACCAGTTACTTGGATAAGTCTGTGAAATACAGGAAATTTGCAAGAAGTCACACTGGGGCATTTTCTGAGGAATCTCCATGTTATACTTTTCTCTGCATTCACTCACTCCTGCCCCATGTTTAGTGACGGTTGCAAAAACACAACAGACAACATGAAGAGAGGGTCAGGAAGACTCAGCTTTCACACATTTAAATGTGCCCAGCCCCCTAAAGAACTCTTTCATGAGAAACCCGCTTTCTGGCTTGTGTTTGGGGAGAAGGACCCATTAAGCCTCTGGAGATGTGGTGGGGAGGAGAGAGGATTTGTGCCTTCTTATGGGGGCTGGCCATGGGGGGTCCACCCACCCCTGCATGCTGCTCACCCAAGAAAGCAGAAGCCCCAACACGCAGGGCTCTACATCCCTTTAGAAGAGATGACGTACTTCCTCACAGTAAGGGTACCCAAGACAGTAGGTGCACTGACCACCAGAGTGCTAGGGTTGTAAACACCACAAAAAGGTGAAAAGTCTGCACGTTTAATATTTTTAAAAGAATGTTCATATTTTAATGTATCCTTGCTATTTCTTTAGTCTTTATCACACATATTTATGTATCTACAAAACTGACTATTTTATTGCTGACCTACTGTGTAGAGTAAGTTTCCTTCCTCCCTTATTTAACTGGAGCGAAAAGTCAGCTCAAGTCACCATAAGTCGGGGGCAACCTAGTGACTCTGACATGGAGTGGGCAGTGGTCTCATTGTGGTAAGTGGGGTGGGGTGGGGAGCTCCCGAAGGCGGGTAATGACAACAAAGACACTCGTACTAGTGAGGAAAATTAACCAGACGACAGCCCAGCTCCAGCTGACGTCTCCAGCTCCAATCCTTGCCCCCAGCCCTGCCTCTCTCCAGCCCCCGTGAGCCTCCCACTACACATGAGCTGCAACAGCCCCACTCATGACCCTAACCCACAACCCACCTCGGACTTCTGACCAGACGCAGACTCGAACATCCTCCTAAACCGGCGCCCCAATCACGCCCTCCAAACCAGCCCCTAACCACAGCCTCTGGCCCCACATCTCCTGGCCACGCCCACAGCCCCTCTGGACCACGCCCCAACCTCGCCCCTGGCTCCGCCTTCCAGCTTTTCCCCAACCACACTCCTGAGCGTCTCCTAAGCCCTGCCCCCAGCCCTGCCTCTCCACCCTCTTGGCTGCAGAGCCCATAGGTCACCGTCCCCTGCTCTGGGTGGAAAGGAGGGGTCCAAGCGTCGTGAGGAGGAGTCACTATATACTCAGGCCACTAAGCCTTCTCCAGGTCCTTTTCCAGAGACAGGATGGGCACTGCGGACCTGCCCAGGTGGAGCAGACCCCTGCCCAGAACACACCAGGAAGTGCATCTAACTGAGAGTGGGGCCTAGGTGAGAGAGCCTGGTCTCCCAGGAACATCTAGTACCTGTGCAGGTGTGTGACCCTTGACCAGGTGAACAGCAAGATGGTACCAGTGACAACAATGAACACATGGTAAAACAGGGGATCTTAGGGGTTTCTAGTGTGTTCTGCTGGCAGAGTTGAATCCAGGATTACTTTCTTCCAGTGTCCTTACTCTTGGTCAGTTTATAATCTAAATGAAGTCTTCTAGTATCGTCTCAATATGGAAAATAACTTTTTAGCTATTCCAAACTTTCAAATATAGATGTTAAGGATAATTCTTGTGATGACAAATTTATAATTTGCTTTAAAAAATTGATTCACCATGTGTCGTAGCTCACCCCTTTCCCCCAAAAGATGTCCACATCTTAATCGCTGGAAACTGTGAATGCTGCCTTATATGACCAAAAAAAAAAAAAAAAAAAAGTTTTGCAGATGCGATTAAATATAGGATCTTCAGGTGTGGGGTTATCCTGGATTATCTGGGTGGGCCCTAAATGCAATTACACAGATTCTTATAAAAGGAGACAGGAAGAATTTGATATAGACCCACACAGAGGAGAAGGTGATGTGAAGAAGAGGCAGAGAGAGAGAGTTGAACATATTAGTCTTGAAAACTGGAGGGATGCAGCCACAAGCCAAACAATGCTGGCAGCCACCATAGGCTGAAGAGACAAAAAATAGATCCCCCCCTTGGAGCCTCCAGAGGGAGTGTGGCCCTACTGACACCTTCAATTTGGCTCTGTGATATGATTTCAATTTCCGCCTTCTAGTCGGAGAGAATAACTTCTATTGTTTCAAGCCACCCCGTTTATGGCAATTTGTTACAGCAGCCACAAGACACTTACATACCCTGGTAACTCCAGAATATCAGAATGCTTGTTACTGACCAAACCCTCCAATCAGGGGTCCATATCAGTGGGAAGAGAATCATAGAAAGAAAGTGCATTTGATTATGTATCCAATCTATGACTCTCACTACTAGTACCCATCACATAATTTCTCAGACATTAGTTTCTTTGTAAAACCAGGAGAACAAAATATATTCACACTACTTACTGCAAAGTCTGTTAGTTAAGATGATGGATAAGAAAGAGTTTCATAAGTGGTAAAGCACTTGCAAATGTTAATTGACACAATCAGGGAAGGTAAGGCTGGTATATGTAGAATTTTGTTTTCCAGTAGTTGACATTAAATTTCAAAGATTACAGTATAATAGAGTGACTCATCTTTTTGCATATCTAAAATTTATAATTATAGTTATTAATATCAGTAGTAGTAGTGTAGAAGCAAGAACTTCTTGTCTGTAAAGTAGCAACAAAAAGTAAATAAAAAAGATTCAGCATCTCTGCATAAAAATAACAGAAGTGCGCTGAAGAAGCAATTTAGGCACAATAAATAAACTTTTCTAGAAGACAGAAGTGTATAAATAAAAAAGCACAAGCTTTTCATTCTAAAACCCTTGTGCGTCCCACCATTCCACAGCACTTACCCAAGTCTTAACTGAGTCTTCTCAATAGTGGAACCATAATCTTATTCTTTTTTCTACAAGTTAACTTTGTTGGATTAATAGTTTTTCCTTAGCAGCAGACACTCACTCACTAATCCAGGCATCCAACTGATACAATCATTGCACCATAATGACCATGTTCACCTCTGTGGGAGCTTAGAGATGGGGCACATAGGTACAGCCAGCTACCGGTAATGCTTCAGTTCTTAGCCTCTACTCACATTCCCCTGGGGAGAACATAGCCACATGTCACAGTAGCTGCAAGTGAGGCTTGGGTTACATTTCTATTGCAGAAGAAGGGAGATGCATTTTAGTGGATAGTTAGCCATGTTTGCCTCACTTAGAAACAGGTCCAAAAGTGTTAGTCTGTGTAACTCAGGTGACTGCAACCACCCCATCACACCTGGTCAATGAATACCTTTTAGTAAGGGCAGCAGTACCATCTGCCTAGTTTGGTGGTAAGGAACCTAAAAGCATAGGACTGGTCCTAAGAAATTAACTCCTTATGCAGACAAACAAGATGCAGTGGGAATTTAAAAAGAAAGAGGCACAGACTAAAGTGATGAGGTAAGACCTTGTCAGTGGGCGGCACTGACTGGAGTTCACGTGACGTCAGTAGGTACTGAAGGGATCTTGGATCCTTCACTCATCCAATGTGCAGAAAAAGCCAAACACTGACACTAGGATATGCAGTAAGAGAAAGTGAGGCATTTCTTGCAGAGCATCAAGTAAGAAAAACCGGCAGCTAGCACTTAAGAACTCCCTCATGGCTTACAAGCAGGGGTTTTTAAAGGCAAAGGTGGGGGAGTTTCCAAAGTGAGTTAGGGGCTCAGGAATTTCAGGATCTTTCTTACCCATTTTCTAGTTCCAGTCTGTCTGAGATCTATGTGATAACAATCGGCTTTCCATCCTGAGGGGTGGGGGTCGGGGGGCGGCTGACTTCTGAAAAGCAATGCAGGGACACATGTCAAAATGTTGTCTTTAGCTTTTTGTTGTTGTGGTGGTTGTTTTTTAGCTGAGTTCTCATTCTGTTGCCTAGGCTGGAGTGCAATGGCATGATCACGACTCACCACAGCCTTGACCTTCTAGGCTCAGGTGATCCTTCCATCTCAGCCTCCTGTATAGCTGTGACTACAGGCAAGCACCACCGTGCCAGCTAAATTTGTGTAATATTTTGTAGCGATGATGTCTTTCTATGTTGTCCAGGCTGGTCTAAAACTCTTAGGCCCAAGCAATCCTTTCACCTTGGCTTTCCAAAGTGCCAAGATTACAGGTGTGAGCCACTGTGCCTGGCCTTTATCTTTAGTTTCTATAGGAAACCAAACATCTTGTGACACTGGCTTACTTGGGTGGCTATTGTTTAAGTTATTATTATCTTCTGGTGTAGCAGGTTATTCATTCATTTTCTTAATTGCTGGTTGTGCAGCTAGCTAGGTGCCTGAAATTTCCCCTGGAGCACTCAAAATTTTTCCTTTATTTCTATGCTGTGGGGAGCTTAGTGGGCCCCTAAGAGGGGTTCCTGCTCCATCTCACAGTGACTAGGGGAGAAGAGGGAAGTGGGGTACAGGATGGGTGAAGGCATGGACATGGAAATGAATGATGTGCCTGCATCTGCCCATCTTTCTGTGCTTGTCTGGAATCTGGCACTGAATCTCTTGGTTCCCACTGTTTTCCTGGCTTGGTTCGTCAGTCTTCCTGACCCCACACTCTTCGAGTACATTCATTTGCTGCTTAAGCTAAGCAGAATTGTTACAGTCTGAGTAAATGCTCAGTTGCTATTTCTCAATGCCAATAAATCAAGAGGCAGAGAACTGGCCAAAAGGGGTTTATTTCTGAATTCAGAATCCAGGGAACAGAACATGGCTCCTGGCATTTCTGGAATCAGTCTGCTCACCCCTTGTTTCACAGTCCTTTTTTATAAGTTTAGGGTTCCTGGTACCTATGCATTGACTATGTGACCGACAGAACATCATATAGAACTCAGTCACAGCTGCATTTTGTTAATAGTAACATTTATGGTCTGCATTTCCTGGTGCCAGCTACCAAAAGGTAGCTCACAATGTTATTAATAACACCAAACTGAAGAGTTGAATAAGCTTGTCATAGAGTAAGGGAGTTAACAGAGCCTATTACAAAGTAAAAAATTTTCTACTACAACATACTGTTGATTAGTAGTTACAACACACAAAAAGTTATATGTTACAAGGCTTATAGTTACATGGGTGCTATATTTTCAAATTTATGACCACTGATAAAAGAGAGTGATTAGGGATTCATTTCTATCAGTTGAGTGAGCGCAGTCTGCAGAGGGTTAAGGTTTCTTTGAAGTGACTTAACAGGGAATGTATAGGAGATAAGGGAAAATGCTTTCCTTTGCTAATTCTCAGGAACGTAGGTATGTGCGGGCACCCTCAAACAGTATGCCTTTCTTTAAGGGCTGTGGCATATGGACAGACAATAGTGGGTTTCTGTATCAGAATGGTTTCTGCTGCTTGCAACCAAGACCCCTGGCTACAAAAGAGGTCCGCTAATCTGGAGTACAGGGGGCATGCTCAAGACCAAGGTACAAGACAGCAAATGTACAGTCTCTTCAAGAACAGATTTAATATGTAGCCCGATACAGAACTCCAGCTTGGCTGTGGGCTTCATTTAGTCAATGCATATTTGTTAAATGCTTACTGTGCATATCAAACATTGTTCTATATATTAAGTTTTAGAATTGCTTCCAGGATTCCTGGAAGGCAGGAAGAAAAGGGATGCTCTGACAGGAATCCTGATCTGGAATGGGATGGAAGCTCATTGACAGAGGAGCTGAGAGCAAGAGAGGGGATGTCTAAGATGCTCCTGCAGGCCTGGCCCACACGAAACAGAGGTCCCTGAGACAGTGAGAACACAGGAAAGCAAGGTGTTGGGGAAGATCCTTGGCAGATGGAGAGAACAGGATAAGACAGGTTCTGAGGAGACAGAAGGCATCAGAGAGGCAAGACGAAATCCAGAAAAACTTAACAATCCAGAAGTCAAGAGCTGTCAAAGCTGCAAGGAAGAGGTAAAATGGTGTGTGGTGAGATGCATCCACACATGGAAACACCAAGCTGAATGGTAGCTATTGCATGGTAGATGCGTATTTGTTTTCACTGAAAGATAATTGCAAAGTGCTGTAACGTGAAAATAGCCCCAGGTACTCCGGGAGGCGTACAGAAGTACAGAGGACAGGGACCAGGTTGTGGAGGTCATTACGGCGGGTGCTAGCAGCAGAATGGAAACTTGACCAGACCCATCTCTCATCACAGCGCTTCCCTGGAGGCACCCTGTCCAGAACCAGCACCCATCTCTGTTGGGTGATCTTAGCCCAATGGGCAATCATCTGGTGAAGAAAGGGAATGGGCTGTTGTTCTTGAGAGTTCATGGCAAAGCTGGGGCCTAATAGAGAATAACGAATCTTCTGTGGTGATCTCCCCTCTTACATGGGTGCTCCGGATTCCACGTGCCCAGCTGGCTTTAGAAACCCTCCACTGGGCTGTCATCAGAACATAGGTTGTGGCTGCATTCTCCTTGACAAAGCCTGCTTCTCAATGCCCACAGCCACTCAGCCAGCCTTCTTGTGAACTCTTCACTGTGAGGTTTGTTTGTAAGTATGACTTGTTAGGTCTATGGGAATTGTTAGTTCAATGGTCCAGTGTGCTGAGCCGTTGTCACAGGTAAGATGCAAAGAAATGCACTGAAATTAGATTGAAAAGTATAGTTTATTTAGAAAGTAGATTAGAGAGAGAGAGAGAGAGAGAGAAAAGATTCACCTCCCCAAGGTAGGGGAGGGGAAAAAGGTTAGAAAAACAAAAGCATGGCTCAGCCAGAGTGCAAATAACAGTGTGGCAGAGCCAGAGCTAAACAAAAGCAACGGCAACAGCTGCTTGAGGTTGAATGCTTTTTAAACATTTCCTTTGATGGGGCCAAGCTGTTAAGGTGATTGGGTAGTAGTCTGTTTTAAATCATCACAAAGTGCCGGTAAACATATTTTCTGACATCACAGTGATGGACGGGAAGATGAGTGGGTCAGTCCAAGTGACTGTTGCCATGGTGATGGGGTCTATTTGTGTCACATAGGTCAAGAAGGGCTGATCACAATAGAGTAGGTCAGCCTGGTTCTTTAAGGCTGAAGGACAAACTTGGAATAGAAAAGTAAACAGTACAAAGTAGGTCCGGGGAGGTTGCAAGATAATTATCAATAGCCCTCTCAGGGAAACTGGTTCTGTCCTTGGCTAATGATTAGAGAGTAAATTAAAGTGAACTCCTTAAAAAAACTTGACAGAACTGAACACTGTTAAAATGGCTGCTCTTTGGGCTATATTGAATCTATTTTGGCTTTCTGGCCTTTCACTAATAGTAACAATTTAATATTTTGTAGGGAGACAATTTCCATGGGTCTCCTGGGTATACATCCTGAGAGCAAAGACATCAATTGCCTCTGTCCTAGAATGTCTTGTCAAGGATGTCTGCATACAACACTGCTTTGGAATATAAAATGTGCCCCTATAGAGAAAAGATTCAGGTTCCCTAAATTGAAGATTCCCTAAGCTCAAGTAACATAACTCACACAGAGTGCAGGGGTCATTCTGTGGGACTTTGTGCTTAAAGAACGTAGACAACACATGCTAGCACTCTGTCTACTCCATTACTATGAGTAGCAAATTATCCTTCATCTCTGATGCAGAAGTCTTATGTCTTCTGCCAGCAGTCATGAAATGATGGCAGATTAACCCAATAGCTTGGCCATAGAGTAAAATTTCAGATCATTCACAGATCTTGACACATTTGTAGAATTTTTTTTTAAAACAGACATACAATATAAGCAAGAGTTAAAGTTAAAATCTGTAATTTGGTAGCCTTAAATCTAAAAATGCTTGTATGTAAGGTTCTTAACCTATTCCTAAGAAGTCACTGGGAGGTCTAGCAGGGAGAGACATTGATTTATTAAAATGTATAGGAGTCACTGATGGCAGCTGGTCATTGAGGAAAGAATCCATGACTCAGGACAGTACAATAAGCAAGCAAGTTAATTATTCAAGCAAGTTAATTATTCAAAATCCTATACAGTGTTTACAATTACAGTAAGTAAGGGTGCCACCCACATTGTGCTCAACTCTGTTCAATTACCTGCACCCCATGATGACTAGTTAATCCCTCATTACAGGGAATATGCATATCTTGCAGAGACCACCAGGGCTGCTCCCCAGGGTAGCCAGATATGGGAGAAAGGGGCAATGCCTGGACAATTACCTCACACAATCTAATTAAAGGAACTCGAGTGTCACATGATTCCTAAAGATAGAAGCTTGTCCTGGGCACCTCCCTTGCCCTACCCATTACCCATCACAGTGCTGAGCAAACCAACGGCTACTTGGTAAAGATTGGGATAGAGATGAGCTCTGGGTGCCTATTTCCAAAGCAGGAGTTGTCAACCCTGACCAGCCTTCTTTGAGTGAGAGAGTCATCCGCTCTTCCTGAGCCCTTCTGCCATGCCAAGTCAGTCACAGCCAACAAGAAGACCAATGTGATGCGTGGTGGCGTTGCTCTGAGGAGGACGGCAGTGTGGACAGCTTCCCATTGCAGTGAGGCTGGCACACTTTGGACACATCAACCTGTTGAATTCTTGACACAACCTGTTAAGTTGATATTCTTTTCTCCATGCTGCAGACGAACACTGAGCCAGATCAAGTTCAGATCACTGGAAGGTGACACAACTGGGTTTAAACCCCTGGGCATCCAACCCCTGACCAAGGCTGGTCTCTGCAAGACATGCATATTCCCTGTAATGAGGGATTAACTAGTCATCACGGGGTGCAGGTAATTGAACAGAGTTGAGCACAATGTGTGTGCAAATGCCAGAGGGGAATGAGAAACCACATTTGTGTTTGCTAGACAAAGCCAAGCAATGTACCAGGCAAAAGGACCCGCCTGGGCTACCAGGTGCTACTAAGATTGCAGAGACAAGGTCTTTTTTGGACAAGAGAGCACTATTCATGCGGCCTTGGGCCCTTCTGGCCCTTGTTTGCTTGTGGAAGCAGAGGACGATAGGACATGGGCTATGGAGGCCAATCTGTCATTTCTCATGTCTTGTTAGGCACAGGCTGTATTTAGACATGTGTGTTGCTCCCAGGGCACGAGGGAGTTAGGGCTGGCCTGGCCAGTGACCAGTCCTGCTCACAGAGCAACCCATGTATTCTTTGTCCTCACTTTTATCTTCTTTCCTTTCTTTCTAAAATGTTGTTTCTTTCCTTCTCTCCCTTTCTATTGTGGGTTGAATTGTATCCTCCCCAAAAGATATTTCGAAATCCTAACCCTTTATTATTTATTTATTTTTGAGTCAGGGTCTCACTCTGTCACCCAGGCTGGAGTGCAGTGATACAATCACGACTCACCACGGCTTCAACCTCTTGGGTTCAGGAGATCCTCTTGCCTCAGCCTCCCGAGTAGCTGGGACCACAGGCACACGCCACTGTCTGGCTAAGTCTTTAAAAAAATTTTTGTAGAGACAAGGTCTCACTATGTTGCCAAGGCTGGTCTTGACCTCCTGAACTCAAGCCACCCTCCTGCTTTAGTCTCCCAAAGTTCTGGGATTACAGACATGAGCCACCACACCTAACCTAGAAAGTGACTTTACATGGAAAGGTCACTGCAGATGTAATTAGTTAAGATGAGGTCATAGTGCAATAGAAGGGCCCCTAATGCAACATACCTAGTGGTCTTACAAGAGAGGTACACAGGGAGGAGAATGTCAGTGAAGTCACAGACACACGAAGGAAAGCGGCCATGAATGATGGAATTGCAGACTAGAATTATGGGGTTGCAAGTCAAGGAATGCCAAGGATTGTGGACAACTAGGGCCTGAGAGGCATAGATAAGATTCTTCCTCAGAGTCTTCGAGGGGGAAACAACTCTGCCAGCACCTTGATCTTGAACTTCTGGTTTCCTGAACTGTGACAGAATAAATTTCTGTTGCTTTGTGCCCCCCGGTTTGTAGTGGTAATCTGTTATGGCAGTCCCAGGAAACTCATACACCTGGTGACTTTTTTTCTCTTTCGACTCCTTTCTTTATTCTTTCTCTCCTTTCTCCCATCAGCTGCTACTCACTGCCCACCCCCATTCCAGAAAGCATAATATTTATTGCTAAATCACAACATCTAAGCAAATGTTATCAATGGAGCTGCTCAATTCCCTTAGGGATTGTTCTGGGCCCCCAGCCACTCAGCCCACTGATGGTGGCTCTGCTGGCTAGTAAGGGAATGTCCCCATCTTACATGGCTTTCTGCCAATCCTCCCCCACTCCCCAGGGAGGCTGTCAAGGATAGGCTTCCCTTTCTAAAAGAAAACAGACTCCCTGAAGATTATGCTTTGAGAATCCAAGTGCTCTAATAGTATAGGTATTTTATTCATCTAACTACTTTTTTTGAGTCGGAGTCTCACTCTGTTGCCCAGGCTGGAGTGCAGTGGCATGATCCTGGCCCATGGCAGCCTTGACTTCCTGGGTTCAGGTGATCCTTCTGCCTCAGCCTCCTGAGTTGCTGGGATCTCAGGTGCATGCCACCACACCTGACTAATTTTTAAAATTTAATTTTAATTTTTTTGCAGAGGCGAGGTCTTGCTGTATTGCCCAGGCTGGTCTCAAACTCCTGGGCTCAAGCAATCCTTTCACCCCAGCCTCCCAAAGTTCTGGGACTACAGGTGTGAGCCCCCGTGCCCAGGTTCTGAGTACATTTTTAAAATTAAATTTCAGAAGTAGAGTTGGAAGCAAATGGCTTTCCCCCCCCCTTATAAATGGGCCTCTCTTTATGACAATGTCCACAAAGACAACAAAAGAGCAAGCCATTGAACTTGAGTATCCCCATCCACCAACCAAGATGCAAGGAAAAGACAGGCTGAGGATCACTCCTGTTACAGGACTGAGGCCTACTCTGCTAGGGAGTATGTGCATGAAAGCAGAGGCAAGTGAGTTGCTCAACAGCCTCTGGGTCCTCCGGAAAATGGGTCCTTGCTAGAGGCATGACCTGGCTCGAGTCCTCCACTGGGCTGACCCAGAGGAGTCCTCCTCAGACACTACTTCCTGTGGAGGCACTGGGTCCAGCTCCAACGTACACTGAGCATGGCTGGCCCTGGGGCCGGGCACTCAGGGCCCGGCTGTTCAAGGCCTCATGAGTTTCCATTCACCTTTCAAAACCCACAGTTAAAAACTGGCCATGCAGTTGGGTTTCAGACCCTGCTCTGGGGCTGACACTCAACCTGCTCTGTTGTGATTCTCTCGCATCAGCTGTCTTTACATGGAAGACCTAGAAACCTCAACCAATTCAGGAGACGACGTGGTGGGCCAAAGGAGTCTGTTAGTGTGGCATCTTCCTGGGAGTTGTAGTCCCCAGGAAGGTGACTGCCATACCCTTTCCAAGCAAGAGTGAAGGGCAGGACAAGATCCAACCAGAGGAGGGGCCAGATGGACCAGAGAAATGGGATGGGGAAAAAACCGGCAGGCAAAATGGAGACCCTGATCTTGGGTCTCCAGCCTCCAGAACTGTGAGAAATAAATGTCTGCGGCCTTAGCCACCCAGTCTCTATGGTATGCTGCAATGGCAGCCTGAGCTAATATAGGGCTGCTGTTTTGTTATTGTCATCTTTGTGTTTTGAGAGCTCTCAATATTTTTAGTTTTACTAGTAGTAACTTTTATATCTTTCTAAACCATTCTTTAACTTTTAGTTCTCTGATATTCAATAGCAAAATATGTTAAGCCCCACCCACCAAGATACTGCATATATCTCCATTCTTCATTATTTCTCTCTCACTCCTCACTTCCCAATTCCCAGTATGTTAAGAGACATTTAAGCCATATAGCGTCTCTTTCAGAATACTTTTAAATTCTGCATTCTGTTTGCCAGCTTGGCTTTCTTTGTTTTGTTTTAACTATTTCTATTTGAGTAAACCCATATTGGTTTCTTCTACTTATCTTATCGCTGGACAGTAATAACTGTCCAGGCCAGTCTTGGTTAACCAGCTCAGAACATGGGTTTCAGGCAGCTGTTGGGGCTTTTCCCTTGTGCCATCCACTGCCTGAGGACCCTTGTTCCTCCCCCAGCTCTGGTGCTAGCAGGTGGGAGGAGTGGTGCTCACAGTGATCTGAACTTACATCAAGGAGGTGCCCGGGAACTATTCCTGGAGTGATAGTGAATGGAGTCCAAATTTGAGAAGGAATCTGTAAATAACTGTCCCAGCACCTGGGAAGAGGGAACCAACACCCACCCACAATGCCAGTGTCTTGAGTGACTCAGTACCCATCCCCTGGCCCCCCTGGGGCCCCCTCTCCAAGCATTGCTCTCATGACCTGTCTCTCTCTTGATCAGGATTCCTCAGCCTTGCACTAGGGGCATCTGGACTGGATAACTCTTTGTGGCAGTTGTCCTGTGCATTGTAGGAGGATTAGCAGCATCCCTGGCCTCTACTCACCAGATGCCGGTAGCACCCGTCTCCCCAACCAAAATGTCTCCAGACATTGCCCAGTGTCCCCGGGGAATCAAGAAGTGTATGTGTGTGTCGGGGGG
>NW_007254959.1:621718-636538 GCF_000164805.1 Carlito syrichta | reverse complement strand
ACGGAGGGGACACGCCCTCGGCGGCCATCCCGGGCCCGCAACCTTCACTGGACGGCGCCTGCGCCCCCTGGTGGCCGCCGCAGCCCCGTGGCCACGCCCGCGCCCGTCCTCCCCGCCCGCCGCCGCGTCTCGCCGGACCCGCCCCCATCATTACGGAAAAAGTAGGGGTTGCGGATGTTTTGCAAAGGCGAATCTCAGCGGGAATTTTATCACTGGAAAAATGTTGAATGTAATCTATTCTTTTTCCTTAAGCTGCATAAAACCTGGACGGAGCTTTTGGCAATCTATTCGCTGAGGTTACAGGGGACTGGGACTTGGGGCTTGTTTTGCAGATTGCCAAAAATGAAGGTTTGCGAAAGGAATGACACATAAGTGGCCAAAATGTAAACAACCAGAAGGTCAAATTAAAAATGCGGTAGAAATAGCCCTGGGTCCACCCAGACCCGTCCCCAGCCACCTTACAATCTGTTGCTCTAACTAGCTGCTCACACCGTGTTATAATCAACTGCTTCCCCCTTCAGGGGTCCAGAGGCTCCAGAATCACATAAAGAGAGCAGCTATATAAACAGAGCACTCTCATGAAGCATCTGCATAAAGGGAGGAGTTACATAAAGGGAGTCCTCTCTAAAGGGAACAGCCATCTACAGAGAGCACTTCCATAGAGCACTTGCATAAAGGGCACACTCACATAAAGGGAGCACCATACAAAGAGAGCACTCCCATAAGGAGAGCCCCCACATAGGGGAGCAGTACATAGAGCACGCAACAGAGTATTCACCTAAAGGGAGCACTCACATAAAGAGAACACACACAGAGTGCCCACACAAGGAGGGCACCCACATAAGGGGAGCACCCACATACGGGGAGCTGTACGTAAAGAAAGCACTCAGCAGAGGACCCGTCTAAAGGGAGCACTCAGATAAGGAGAGCACTCACACAGAGCACCCACATAAGGAGAGCATTCATAAGGAGAGCACTCACATAAGAAGAGCACCCACATAAAGAGAGCGCTCACATGAGGAGTACACTCACATAAAACGAGCACCCGCATGAGGAGAGCACCCCTATAAGAAGCTCACTTACATAAGAAGACCATTCACATAAAAGGAGCACCCCCATAAGGAGAGCACACCCACAGAGAGAGACCTACATTCAGGGAACACCCACAGAAAGGGTGCATCCCCATATAGCACCCACATAAAAAGAGCACTCACACATTGGGCAGCCCGGGCACCTCAGAGTCCCTGTAAGCAAGTGGATTCTTGTCGACTCCCTTCACTGAGGGGCTTCACCTGGAGGAGTCAAAGCGGTGGCACTGTCAGGGCCAAGATGGTCCAGATGCAGAGGGAGAGGAGTGCCAGGCAGGAGCCATGTGGTCTCTGCTTGCCCCACACCCAGGGCTCCGGCCGGGTGGGCACACCTGCCTTCAGGTGTCTTCGGCTGCCAAATTTTTCTGTTTGACCTGAGGGGAAATGGGGCCTCCTGTTAATTCCCAGATGCTCCTGCCTGCTGTCAAAACCTGGGAAGAGAGAGAAGATAGTTATGCACAATAATTTGAAGCCAGCAAGGTAAGAAGCTTTGCCCTTGGGGACCAGGTAAAAATGATAACAGATGCTGCCGCCTCTGCCAAAATGAATTTGTAAATGAGCCACTTTGGTAGCAGGCGCAGTAATAAAGAAAAATGCACTTGTCTTTCATTCATGGGAGTAAACAGTTGGAAAATAATATTAGTAAGCGGGGGAATCAGAGAAGGTTGGGAGATTCTTCCTGTGTAAAAACAACCAGGACAAACCTCCCGGCGTCTGTGGGAGATAATGAAGCCTCATTCATTCCTCTCTCATCTTGCCTCGCGGTGCCAAATGTCACCCTCCGTAGCCAAGGACAGATCAGCGGGCTGGAGAGAGCACAACAGAGCTGGCAGAGCCCCAAGCCAGAAGTTGAAACTGCTGAGGACCAAAGGAGGGCTCTCAAAGAAGAGAAGCAGAGTCCCCAAATGCTCTGTAGCAGGTTGTGGCCACAGAGGCCACTGCCCCCGGGGCCCCTTGCCACAGGCATAACCAGGCACAGAGACCTAGCTCCAGGTAGAGATCCCCAATTGTCCAGAGTGGGTTTCTGACCAGAGGCAGGACCGAGTGGGCAGCCTGTTGAAGGCCAAGTGTCCCATTTTGTGACCAAAACAAGACCAGAGCTAAGCCGCAGAAGACGGGAAATGGTGCTTTCTGGGGATATTTGAGGGCTTCTTCCCTACTCCAAGACACCTGCCAGCCCCAGCAGGGCGACTGACGATTCGACCGTCTTCCCTGTGTGGGGTCGAGGTGTGAGCACCCCCTCTTCTACATGCTGCTGGCCCCAGGGCTCTCCACAGTGGACCATCTATCTGCCTCCAGAGGCATTAGACAACATCTGGGGCCTTCCCCGCGGTCACCACTGGGAGGTGCTGCTGGCATCTCGTGGGCCGAGGCCTGTGATGCTGTTATCAGCCTCTGGCAACACACAGGATAACCCCCCACACAGTAGATGGGCCCCCAATGGCATTAGTTCGAAATTGAGGAACGGGTCCCGACCCTTCTGTCTTGGAGCTCTCGGCACGTAACTGCAGATGCAATCCACCAGCGCTAGGTTTTGATGTATCTACCTTTAAAAAAAAAATTCAAAGTATGCAGTGATTTTATCTGTTTTATTTTATCAAAATAATAATGTTGAAATAGCTTTATCAGCTTGTAATGAAAAACAGCAGTCCTCTACTCTCCTCCCCACCCACTGGGTGTTTCTGTTCCCTCAAGGCAAACCATTTGCAACTCTTGAGCTGTTTCCAGCATCTTCCTCATACTCATAAGTAACGTGAATACAAGGCTATTTCTTGGTTGCTTCCTCCTAAGTCAGTGATTTAGCTCTCTCATAAGTCACCCCCCATTTACTCTGCCCCATCCTTCCAACATGCCAGCTCATAATTTTCCATTAAACTGATATTCGGTGTGTATAATATCCCGATTATGTAAATATCACTCAGAGCTAAACCACTTAGTGTGTTATGATTACATTTATTTTCTTATGCAACTTTATGTTTTTCCTGAAGTTATTGTCTTTTTGCTCCCCCTAATTTTGTTTTTATATTTACCTGTTAATAATAATTTGTCCCCAAGTTCCCTGACTGGACCGTGGAACACTCCCCAGATACTTCAACACTTTGGAGAACCCACCTTTAAGAAAAATCTTGTTTCTTGTTCCCCACGTCTTTAAAATAAAATAAATATATATATAAATATAAAATCTTTTGTCCTTGGGCCCTTTGTTCTCCTGCTCCATCTAGTTTGGACAAATTGCTCCCAGAATGCTGGATTGTGACCATCTAAGGACCTCCTTTCACCACCTTCATTCTGGTAGCTTCCTCTGCCTCCTCCTGGGGTTTTCCCGCTTAAGGAACCCCCATCATTTACTTCCTTACCTTCCTCTCCACAAAGGGCATCATGTCTTGCAGGAAGCTCCCAAAGGTGTGGCCAACTCACTGCTCCCATGTCTGAGATTATCTCAGCTGCACCAGCACAGGAGAGGAGTGCGGGCAGGTACAGATTTCTAAATTAGAACCCATTTTTGCTCAAATCTTTGCAGAAATTGCTCCATGGGTGTCTTACTTGTAGAGTTACTGTGGAGGTGTCCAAGGCCATTTCAGTACCTGAATAAGACAGTGTTCTGGGTCTGATTCGTGAGAGGGTAGACTTTCCCCCAATCCCTGTTTCAGCCCGGACCTTGTCCTGGCTCCCAGCTGCCACTGGTGTCCCCAGGTGCCGAGCATTTCAGGTCCACCTTCTCCAGGAGTCAGTATTCTCATCCTCGGCCAGGGTGGGTGAACTAGAGTGTGATTTGGGAGGTCTGGCTGCTCTCCACAAAACCCGCAGACACACTTCTCCCACTTTGACCCTCAGGAATCTCAGGTACCCCCACTTCCTAAGCCTGCTGGGTTCACACATTCCTTTGGCTTTCTGGGTGCTGCTTCCCCCTTCTGGAGACTCCAGTTCCAGACATCCCTGCTCTGCTGAGCCCATTTCTGCCCTGCCGTCAGCTTCCTGGACACACAGTTCCATGGCTGGTCATCGCACTTGGTGTTATTACCTCTTCTGTTCTTTATTGTGTGTGTGTATCTTTTCTATCCTTTGCCTCATTGAGAAAAAGAAAAAAATACAAAATAATAAATTTGATACAAGTTGTTCCCATCCTGTTAAGAAATAAAACTTGCCAAGCTCAAACCCTGGAGCCTCACCTCCTCTTTACCTCCCCAATCTATACATAACCCTTGTTATGGGTTAACTGTGTTCCCCTAAAATTGATACACTGAAGGCCTAAACCCCCTGTCCCTCAGAATCTTATCTGAAGGACAGATGAGATTTATTTGAAAATAGGGCCCTTGCAGATAGAATTGGTTAGGATGAGGTCATACTGGAATAGGGTGGCTTCTAGCCATTATGACAGTGTCTTAAAAGGGAAATTGTAGACACAGACAGGAAGAATGCCATGGGAAGTAACACTGCCACCAGCAGCTGGAGAGAAGTGGGGACACATCCTTCCTTGATGCCCTTGGAGAGAGTCTGGCCTCGCTGACACCTTGATCTCGGAATTCTGGACTCCAGACTGTGGTGAGATCCAATTCTGTTGTGTCAGCCTTTGTACAGCAGCTCCAGGACACTGATATGCCTCTCCTGGCCTGGATCATCGTCTCTTACTCCAAAACCTTTCAGTATGAGCTTTCCCCAGTTTCTTTGTCCACAGGATGCTTCAGCAGGACTGTGACAGAGGGCAGCGGAGGTGAAATGGAAAAGGAAAGGCTGGGCAGCCTTGAGGGAAGCTGGGAGCCTGAGACCCAAGGTTCAGATCCAGCAGGCACCCTTGGCTGGCAGTATAGCCTGGCCGAGAGCCTCCTGGATCCATGAAGCCTTAGACCTGGTCACAGACGACATGATACCTCTACTGCCATACCAGGTAAAGGATCCCAATGCCAGAGGTATGGGAAGAGCCTCTCGAGCACTGTTGGGTCCAGGATCGCCTTGGCCTGAGGGAAACTCCATTTAGGTGGGACCCAGAGGCAGAGACTCCTCTCACTGGCAGCTGTGCACGCGTGGGCAAGTGGTTGTGCCTGGTCACTTAGTTCAGTGCGACCATCTGATGGCTTTCATGGCAGAGACTATTCCTTGTCTCCTAGTATCCATTCTTCGAATCTTCTAGAATCTTCTTAGAATCTTCTAGAACCACCCAGGCTGCCCCGGGACACCCTGTGAAAGACCTCCCTGCCAAGCCCCCTTCCAGCTGAGGAACCATGTGACTGAGTGGCAGAGAATGCCAGCAGAAGTGACCTGAGAAGCAACCAGGAGAGGGGTATTTATAAGGAGGTGGATTCCCGCCCCTGGGCTCTGCCTGTGTAGGGGACACAGGCATGATAGGACATTTCATGTTCAGGAAGGGAAGAGTCAGGACCCAGGAGGCCCTACTGGACAACTCTGGGGGAGAAGACTTTCCTCTTGTAGACTCCCTTAAACAAAATCAACTCTAAATGGATCAAAGACCTAAATGTAAAACCTCAATGTAAGAATCTTAGAAAGTGGCTGGGTGTGGTGGCTCAAGCCTATAATCCCAGCACTTTGGGAGGCAGAGGCGAGAGACCTGCCTGAGCCCAGAGGTTCAAGACCAACCTGGACAACATGGCAAGACCTGATCTCTACAAAAAAATCAGCCGGGTGTGGTGGCGTGGACCTGTAGTTCCAGCTACTTGGAAGGCTGAGGCAGAAGAATCACCTGAGCCCAGCAGGTCAAGGTTGCAGTGGCCATGAGCATGACACTGTACTCCAACCTGGGCAACAGAGTGAAACTCCAACTCAAAAAAAAAAAATGCAGGAGACTCCCTTATGGAAATTAAAACTGGCAGCCAATTCTTGATCAAACCCTCAAATGCCCATGCCATAAGAGATAAGATAGACAAGTCAAACTGAAAAGTTGCTAACCCTGAATTGTACCCCACATCTTTAAAATTTAAAAAAGACCTCAAAAATAAATTAATTAAAATTAATTTAGTGTAAAAAAAAAAAAGACTCCCTTTTACCTCCAGATTTGTACCAGAAACAAGGGTTACCTATACCTAGATTTTACATTTTTTTACTTTTTTTTTTTTGAGTTGGAGTCTCACTCTGTCGCCCAGACTGGAGTGCAGTGACCGCTCCTGGCTACCGCAGCCTCAACCTGCTGGGTTCCAGTGATCCTTCCGCCCCAGCCTTCCAAGTAGCCGGAATTACAGGCATACGCTACCACGCCCGGCTGATTTTTTGATTTATTGTAGAGATGAGGTTTTGCTGCCCAGGCGGGTCTTGGAACCATGAGCTCCAGATTTTAAATACAATAATAGTAACAGCAATAGCAAGAGCTCAGCTGGACATGGTGGTGATCCCAGCACTTTGGGAGGTCGAGGCAGAAGGATTGCTTGAGTCCAGGGGTTCAAGACCAGCCTGGACAGCATAGCCAGACCTCGTTCCTTAAAAACAAAAAAAGCCAGGTGTGGTGGCACTTATCTGTTGTCTCAGTTACTTGGGAGGCTGAGGCAGAAGGATTGCTTGAGCCCAGAAGGTCAAGATTGCAGCGATCTGTGACCATGCCACTCCATTCCAGCCTGGGTGACAGAGTGAGATTTCTACTCCCCTCCCCCCCCAAAATAGTAAAAGCCCAGTTACTGGGCATCACAGAACCAAGAATGAGGCAAGACACTAACATACATGACCTTGTTTGCACTTCACAACAGTACTGTAAAAATGAATGCTATTATCCTATTTTTCAGATGTGGAAACTGAGACTTAGGAAAATCAATGACTGCTCAGGCCACATAGTCAGGAAACGACAGAGACAGGATTTAATTCTGGGCTCTGCTTTTTTTACTGGTTGAACTCGGGGCAGCTACAGCTCTGAGTTTCCTCAGCTACCTCAGGTGGCGAATGGTGTTCCTCTCAGTGTTGCTGTGAGAGTTCAACAGGACCGGGATCAGCTGGGCTATGAAAAGGTGCTATCTTGAGGCACAAAATGGCACCTGCAACTCCAATGGTTCAACCTCACATGTAAAGAGTCAGGGGAGGGGCCAGAGCTTCAACAGACAGTGTCCTCATCCTGAACCAGGAGGCATCTTCAAGGGGACCTGAATTCCCAAAGGCTGGGAGCTATTTTAGCATCCTGGGTGAACAGAGGAGGCCTGGTGTGGGAAAAGCCTCATGTTAACAGTGCACTCTGTATGTGTGTGGCAGGGGGGAGGGGTATGGATTCTTTTTTTTTGAGTTGGGGTCTTATTCCATCAATCACAGCTCACCACAGCCTTGACCTCATGGGACCAGGTGATTCTTCCACCTCAGCCTCCCAAGTAGCTGGGACTACAGATGTGTACTACCATGCCTGGCTAATGACTTTTATTTATTTTTTTAGTTTTGTAGAGATGAAGTTTCACTATGTTGCCTAGGCTAGTCTCGAACGCCTGGGCTCAAGGTATTCCTCCCGCCTTAGCCTCCCAAATTGCTGAAATTGCAGGCATGAGCCACCATACCTGACCTGAATTTTTATTTTTAACCTGAATAACTGGGAAAGCTTTTCAGCACAGTAGAAAGTCAGTGTCCTTCACTGTTTTTTTCATTAAGAGAGTCTAAATTACAGATTGGAACAGGTGCAATATTATCACTGAATCTATCTCTGCCATTTTTTAGGCTACAGGGACTTTTCTGGGCCTCAGGAGGAAATGGCTGAAAATGTTCAAGGCCACCAATCATTTCAATGTTTTTAACAATTTAAAAGCAATTGGAACTAGCAGAAATATTCCACCATGACAGCATCAATGCCATTAACCCATCAGACAAGACACTATGAAATAGAGCTTAAATAGTTCTTTATTCTCAGATGCTGATTCTGTCTCCAAAGGATGCTTCTACAGGATCACTTTGTCCAGAGCAAAGACCATCTTGCCCAAGATGCTCAAAAGATGTCCAGACAAAAAACTGATTCCTTACCTTAGGAAATTATCAAGAGCCAGGCAGCGAGCTAACATTCCTGGGCCTCCCTGTCATGTTTCTGCTTGGCTGATCAGACTGGGGCTACAGATGGGGCTGGGTGCAGTGAGACTGGTGGGGGACACCTGGCTGTACCCTTGTTCCAACCAAGTCATTTGATAAAAGTGTTCTTGCTGGGTGCTTGCAGGGGGGATAGGGAGAACAATGTGGTCCCCAGGAAATGGAATTCCCATCCTTGGACTTGAGTGTCCTGCTTCCTCAGTGAAGGGTGCTGACACGGATGTTTTGGATTCATGTGGCGGATATGGTGCTAGGGTACTCAGAGATGAGCAGATCCCAGACCCCAGCAGGAACCACTCAGACACCCCCTGAAATAGCCCCATCTTGGGTTATATGTAAGATATGCAATGTCCATCTTTTGTTAGATTTGTTTTTGAGTTGGAGTCTCACTCTGTTGCCCAGACTGGAGTGCAGTGGTCGCTCTTGGTCACTGCAGCCTCAACCTGCTGGGCTCCAGCGATCCTTCCGCCTCAGCCTTCCGAGTAGCTGGAATTACAGGCACGTGCTACCATGCCTGGCTGATTTTTTTATTTATTGTAGAGACGAGGTCTCGCCAAGTTGCCCAGGTGGGTCTCGAGCCCGCGGGCTCAGGCAATCCACTCACCTCGGCCTCCCAAAGCACTGGGATTACAGGCTGAGCCACCGAGACCGACCAAAGCATAAATTTTTTGAGTTGGAGTCTCACTTTGTCACCCAGACTGGAGTGCAGTGGTTGCTTCCGGCCACCGCAGCCTCGACTTGCTGGGTTCCGGCGATCCTTCCGCCTCAGCCTTCCAAGTAACCGGAATTACAGACATGCGCTACCACACCTGGCTGATTTTTTTTTGGTTTATTGTAGAGATGAGGTCTCGCTGCCCAGGCGAGTCTCGAACCCGCGGGCTCAGGCAATCCATTCACCTCAGCCTCCCAAAGGTGCAGGATTACAGGCTGAGCCACCGAGCCCGGCTCAAAGCATACATTTTTAATAGTCATTCCCCGCCTCACATTTACTCATCTTCATACTGTGATGCAAATTCACCTTCTTGTTTAAGCATTATTAGACCGCATTAATCAAAAGACTGGAGGTAAAAGTTATAGCTGAACGCAGATAAATCCATCTTGAATCAAAGAAGTAAACTTTAAACAAAATGTATTAAAACCTATAGAACATGATTTTAGGGGCGTTGGGCATATCTCTCCTACATTACTCTCTTGCTTCTTGAGTCTAAACACCCTTCCTTTAAAATATGAACTCTCCAGGGCAAGCATGCAACTTTGATGTATTCTGTCAGCCTCAGAAAAACGAGTGCAAATACAGAATGAGACAGAAGATGGCAAAAGGGAAGGAGTGGGCTAGAGAGAGCAAAATGTCACATGATCGTCCATAATAAAGAGAGGAAAGAGCTGTGAACTTGAGAAAGAACACATCGTGGTGACAGGAGTGGAAAGACAACTTTGCCAACTTTAGGATTTTAAGTGTTAATGGATGAATAAATTAATTTTAAGTGTTAATGGATGAATAAACCTCTCAACCAGTCTTTGTTTAAAATACATAAACACCTTCCTTCAGAACATATTAAATTGCCAAGCATAACTCATTATGAGAACTACCATTTTACTCCATTTGATCTTATAGGTAGCAAACATTTCCTGGCTTATTTGTCTCTGGACAGACAGATGACATCCGTGTGGTCCTATTTATTTTCCAAATTACCTCTTCCCTCCCCCTCAAAGTAACCGTGTAACTGAGGATATTTAAAGAAACTACTCTTTAGCTTTCACATATGGAAAGATTCATATCTGAGAATTGTGTGGGGCATAGGAGGTAAGGTAGTAGTACAATAGGTAGACACCTTCGAAATGCAGATCCCGAAGAATTTCCAGAGCAATATTCAATCAACATTACATTAAATTAGGGGATCTGGCAAAAAAACAAATCATTCCCCCTATATAATAATTCTACAAGGCATTTATTGCTGCTCAGCTATAAGGAGAAACAATCAGCAAGTATCTTTCCTGTGGCCAACATCCCCCCACCTCTCAGCCCCAAGACTATCTGTCTGTGATCACCAATTCCAGCTGTTGACATCAGCTAATGCCATCTGGCTGAATGAAGAACAGCCACTCAGATTATAAAAGAAAAGGCCAGCTGGGTGCAGTGGCTCATGCCTGTAATCCCAGCACTTTGGGAGGCAGAGGCGAGGAGACTGCCTGAGCCAAGGGGCTCAAGACCAGCCTGGGCAACATGGCGGGATCTTGTTTCTAAAATAAATCAAGGAATTAGCTGGGCATGGTGGCATGCACCTGTAGTTCTAGCTATTTAGAAGGCTGAGACGGAAAGATCACCTGAGTCCAGCAGGTCAAGGCTGCGGTGGCCATGAGCGTGTCACTGCACTCCAGCCTGGGCAACAGAGTGAGACTCTGACTCAAAAAAAAAAAAAAAAAAGAAAAAGAAAGAAAGGAAAGGTCTCACTTTTGCATCCCCACTAAATTAACCAAATCTTTTCCCCAATTAAACAGACTCTCTATTTTGGCGTGCAAGGCCCAGTCAAAAGATACAAACACACACATGCTTACACACACACGCACACATGTGACACATGCACACACACTCACACACTATCCTTTTATACGCTCAGATACTTTTGTTCAACCCAGGCTGCCTACATGGAAATGGAGGGCAACACAGAAAGTTAGAGATCACAGGGATTGTTTGTTTCAAGTCCAGCGTCCCTGGGTGGCCTGATCATAGTGTCCCAGCTCTCCTCTATAGCTGGGAAGCCTTTGATGTTCACCCAAGCCCAAAAGCAGAGAAGATGGATAAAAGAACTAAAGAGGTGGCAACAGGATGAGTGATATCAGGCCTCTGAGTCTGGCCTTGCCGCACTGAGCCCACCTTTGGCTCTTCTTAAACATCACTCTACCCCAGCATCCCTTCTCCATCCCTTCTCCAGGTCCCTTTCACCTGCAGTCAGTCAACACTGACCCTGACTGAGGTGTGAGCAGACGTCAAAGACCAAAGATAGTGATACAGGCAAGGTTTCCCAGGGCGAGTCCTCTGGTACGGCTTATGGTTGTCTCTCAAGTGAAAATTGAGGCCTTGGTCTTCAAGGCTTCCTAGGGTCAAGGTGGCCCACTACCAGCCCACAGAATGAGATGAGAGAGGGATCCCTGCCACCCACTACCCACTGTCCAAAATGCAGTCCTCAAGGGATTGGCAGTAGAGGGACACTGCCAGGGTGGGGGTGGGGACACAACCTCAATGAAGTGTTCCTGATCTCAAAACAGGTAAGGTGGGGGCCAAAAGGAGATCCAAAGTTCACCTGTATGACGCCCACTTGCACATCTAATTCTGAGTTGTACCTCACATCTTTAAAATAAAGTATATATTTAAAAAGAATAAAAATACGAACACACAAAACAAAATGCAGCCCTGGGCCTCGTCTAATCACAGAGAGGCCAGAGCATGTTCGTTCCCTCACTCTGATTAAGGGGCGGGACAGATCTAAGGGGTTTTTGGTCATCTCCACCACATAGAACACAAAGCTCCACTCCCACCTCTTTCTTGGTCCTGCTTGATCACTACACAGTAGAACACATTTGAGAAAAAGAAGAGCTGACTTAAGGCAGAACCCTTTAGAAGGACAGCTTTTGAAATTGGGCAGAATTAAAGCAGAAAAGCCTTCAACTGAGACATGTGGGCAGGCATGTGCACAAAGCCTCCTGCCCACACAGAGTTTAAGCAACACCTGCCAGTTAGTCATTTACACATTAGTATAAACAAACTTTCCATCCTAGCCACGGAGAATAATTGAAAAGAGAGGAAAGATGGGCAGAATCAGAACACTAGTTATCTGAGCTGGTAGAGAACCAGAGAGAGAACTCTGACAGAATAGAAATGGATAAAAGGGGGAGCCTTCGTACCTGAAGACAGAGTGTCTATTTGTATGTCCCCAATACAACAGATGATGCGGCTAGTATTTGGGATCACCTTGTAGACCACCAGGACAGCCCAGAGAAAAGGAAGGAAACTCAAAGCATTCCCCATGCCCCTCCTCCCAACAGGTGAGGCCTGTGGCCTTCGAGAGGCAGGAGGCCTTGCCCCCTCAGCCTGGCTACACAACTTTCAGTGGCCATGAGGGCAGGGACAGGGGTGACTCTGAGCCTCCCTCCCCCATGCTTCTTTGCCCAGTAGCCTGTCCTCTCACCCACCTACAGTGTGCAGGTCGGATGACCCAGAATGACTTATGATATATCATTTAAACTAGTAGCTGTTTTCTAAGCTACCATATTAGGACTCTCCAGAGAAAAAGAGCCAATAGGATGTGTGCATGTGTGTGTGTCCACTTAACTATTGAGTGAGAGAGATGTGCTTTAACAAACTGGCTGATTTGGGAACTGGCAGAAATCATGCAGGCAGAAATCATGCAGGTTAGAGATCTGGCTAAGAGCTGGTGCTGCAGTCTTGAGTCTGAATTCTGCAGGACAGCAGGGTGGAAACTCAAGGTGGGTTTCTACATTACGGTCTTGGGGCAGAATTCCTTCTTCCTAAGGGAACCTCAGTCTTTGTACTCAGGCCTTCAACTGATAGGATGAGGCCCACCTAACTCATGGACGGTTGCCTGTTCTCCTCAAAGGCTACTCATTATAGATGTTAACCACATCTACAAAATGCCTTCACAGCGACATTTAGGCTAGTCTTTAGTCACCCACTTGGTATGTGCCCCTGCCAAGTTGATAGGTAACATTCACTGTCACGGCAGCCATCAGGAACTTTCCTCCTCTTCTTCCTCCTTCCTAAACTTTCACTCATACTATTTAAATTTTTGTTTTAATTGCTTTGAAGGAAACCAGATGCTTTCTCTAAAAACAGTGCCCTCCTGTGGGCAAACCTCCATGGTCTAGCCAAGGATCTGAGCCAACGCGAATGATGGCTGTCACATCTCTAGAGGGTTATCAGAAAACAAAGAGGAACCGGGCACAGTGGCTCATGCCTGCAATCCTAGCACTTTGGGAGACCAAGACAGGAGAATCGCGGGAGCCCAGGACCAGTCTAGGCAACATAGCGAGACCTCGTCTCTACCAAAAAAAAAAAAAAAAATTAGCCTGGTGTGGTGGCGTATGTCTGCAGTCCTAGCTGTGTGGAGGCTGAGGTGGAAGGATCACCTGAGCCCAGGAGGCCGAGGCTGCAGTGAGCCATGATCATTCCACTGCACTACAGTCTGGGCAACAGACTGAGACCCTGACTCAGAAAAGGGGGGACAAAAAAGAGGGCGATTTAGAGGTGAGGCCCTATGTGGCCCACGGCTGTGGTTACTCGGCCATCAGACCCTTTGTGAGGAAAGTTGGCCAAGTCCCATCTCAGCATCTCGAATCTTCTTTCTCCCTGTCTTGCTCCACACTTCACCAGCCGCCACTTTCCTGACACTCGTTTCTTATGCAGCCTGAGGCGACTCTTGCAAAGATGAAAGGTATTCCCCCTCTTGGTGTGTCTGTCTCTCCCATGAGAGCCTCGTCTGTCTAGCTCACCAGTGTGTGCTCTTCACCTAGAACTGGGCCTGGCTCACCTCGGAACAGCCTGGCTCACCTTCTGCTTCATGAAGACTTGGCTGAGTGAGTGCTTCCAAACTTCCAACCAACTTCCTGGTATTCAGAAGTCTATAGGTGAAGCCCACAGCATTAACTTAAGAAAAACAGAAGGATGGTCCTCTGCTAAAAGACAAGCAACTCTGGGATGTGTGGGTGGTGTGCACAAAGCCTCCAGCCCACACAGAATTTAAGCAACACCAGTCAGTTAGTCATTCACATATTAGCATAAACAAGCTTCCCATTCTAGCCATGCAGAATAATTGAAAGGAGAGGAAAGATGGGCAGAATCAGGTGTCTGAGCTGGTGGAGAATCAGAGTGAACTCTGATAGGATCCAAGTGGATAAAGGTGGGAGATGATGGGTATTGAAGACAGAGGGCCTCCGTTTCACCATGTCCCCCAGGAATTGGCCCAGATAACAGCTCTTCCAACTTCTCTCTGGGCAAAGATTGTTCAGTTACTGGCTTATGACAGTGGAAACCATCTGTACTGTTGATTTGCTCCCAGACCATTTCCCTTCAACGCTGTAAAATAGAGCTCTCCCAAGGTGCTCCGGAACATTCTGAGGTACTAGTACATGCTACATGGGGGAGCAGTTTCCAAGGAAAATGCCTGGTTACATAAAACCATGTGGGTGTGTTTACTTTAGAGCTTTCTGGAGCCTCTAATGTGTATACACAGCATTGTAACATCCAGGAGGAGGCCATGGATAGGGGTATGCCTGCCCTAAGCTCTTTCTCCTATGCACCTTCCCGTTTCTTTCTGTTCAACAGGATAGCAACATCTAGAGAAACCAGTGTTCCGAGAAACACGGTTTGGGAAACATTGCCCTGTGGTCCATGCTAAGTGGAAGGTTCCCTGTACTCTGAGCCAGCAGTTGGCTTCCAGGACCCAACTAGACATAGGGAGACCTAAGTCAAGGTTTGCTTTGCTGATGGTTGTCATCATTTGTGTAAGAATGCCACAGGCTCTGAGATACACAAAAGGTAAGAAGTGCCACACCTCGGCAATGTCCCTCTGCCCACTGTCCTTCCCTTCTGAAGGGAAGAAAAAGGAGGGAGAGAAAAGGGAAGGTGGTCAAGAGGATAGGAAGAAAGGAGGGGGCCTCAGAGGAGGGAGAGGCTGGGGACGAGGGCTGAACCTGCACCCCCCCCCCCCCCCCCCCCCAAGGG
>NW_007254959.1:608780-621698 GCF_000164805.1 Carlito syrichta | reverse complement strand
CCCCCCCCCGCACCTCCATAAGGACAGGCCTCCTGTCTCCTCCCCCGACTGTGGCCTCTGTCCCTCTGGTCTGGGTTCCACCCCAATACCCACAGCAGAACCCGGTGTGAGGACCGGCTGGGAGAACCCAGGCCTCTCTCCCAACTCAAGGCTGCACTGTCACCCCATGGACAGCGACTTCCCGCACCCATGCACTCCAGATAGATGTGCAACTAGACTTGCCTGTCCCAGAGGGACATCTGACACGTTTCTGAGCTGTATTCTCTCTTTGAAGATCACCGGGCTTGAGCTCTTCCTGGCTCCGAGCAAATACCAATACTGCAGCATGTAGAGCTGTGAGCAGGGGGTGAGCAATCTCCAGGGGGATGCACTAGATCCCCTGTGGTCTCTGCACCCAGGGACCTGCAAGCAGAGTTTCGCAAATAAAGCCAGAACCACAGACACATCTTCACATTGGCGGCTCCCGCATCCCGCCTCCCTGCTCTCCATCTGGGCTGCCCTTCCACCCTAACTGCCAGACAGAGCTCTGCAACCTTGGCCCATGTCTTGCTATGTCTGAAGGGAGCACCTGTGGTGCTGGGTGACCTAGGGGCAGCAGGGGGTCCCTGCACTCTGACTCTGACTCTGCATCCCTGCTCAGTGCAGGTCTCCCCGATAATAATAATGTGTATGTGGTGTATGTACTTTTTTATTCTCTGTGTATTATGTTTTGCCATCTTAAAAAGCCTTTCTGACTGGGGAGGGACTGCCCCTGCAGGGACTAACCAGTTCTTAGAGACAGCAAAGGGCTCGAGGATACCTTTCGTATGCAAGCCAATTAGTGCAGAGTCATCTCCTCTCTCTGGGCCTGCATCCCATCAGGACACAGTCTTCTGTCTTTATCATTCCAGGGCTGGGTCCGAGGTGACTAGGGACCATCCCTACAGCTCAAAGCCTGCTGAGATTATACAAACCGGCCAGTCCTAAACCTTGCCCTACCTTACCATTCCCATGGAGACCCCCATAAAGGCTTTGGCTCAGGTGACTCTTTCACTCCTGTCTTCTGCCTCCTGACCACCTTAGTGTCCCTCCACCATGGCCCTGTGGGCCTCTTATCTCTTGGTCCTGTGAGTTTCTTACTTCACACCCTCCTGTGGCCATGTGACTTGACGATACCATTCCCACAAGGACATTCTCAGGACACTGCGGCAGGCCCAGGAAGACAGGCTTAGGTTGGGGCTGGGGCTGGGGGAAGAGGCTGGACAAACAAGGCGGGGGGCTTCTGGCACCCTCAGGTCACTTGCCAGCTGCTGGCCTTGCCGCCTGCTCTGGCTAGCTACTTTCCTGTCTCCCCTCAGCACACCTCAGCAACTCTATCGGTCTCCTGTGGCCTCTATGACAAAGTCCTACAGACTGGGCAACTTTAACAATGGAAATTCATCCTCTCCCAGCTCTGGAGGTCAGAAGTCCTAGATGGAGGTGTGGACAGGGTCACACGCCTTTTGAAACACGGAGGGGAGGATCCCCTCTCGCCTCTTTTAGCTTGTAGATGCCAGTCTCTTCCTCTTTCATCATGTGGCTGTCCTCTCTGGCCGTCTCTCTGTGTTTCTTCCTATAAGGACACCAACCATTATACTTAGGGCCCACCCTACTCCAATGTGACTTCATTGTAACCTAGCCAATGACATCTGCAAAGACTCTATTTCCAAATAAAGTCACATTCTGAGGTTCTGGGAAGGACATAAATTCAGGGGACACTACTCACCCAAGTTTTGTTCGAGAACCCCACTCCCCCATGCCAAGGCTCCTCTCCCCTTCCTCTATGAGAGGAGATACATTTGAAATCCTGAAACGGCTCCAAGTGCAAAAATTGGTCAGGACCCTGCCATGTCATCTTAAATCAGAGCCAGTGGGAGCTAATGACACAGGTGACTAAATACAAGAAACCTGCTTGCTCTTCAACCATGAATGTCACTTCTCTGGGCTTCGTCTGGAAAATGAAAAGTTGAAAGTGATAATGTCTCCATTTCCCTTCAGACCCAATGCTCTGATGGCATTATCCCAGGAAGGCAGAAGGCCACTCTGTTCCTCTGTCAACATGACTAAAGAAATTACTGACTTGCTGAGGCCACACAGTCAAGGGTGACAGGGAAGGGATAAAACCTCCCTCTCCTGATTCCTTGGCCAGAGCTCACTCCACTGTGGTATGACACAGACTGTGGACCACTTGGCCCTCCTGGGCACCCCCAGGGCACCTTACTCACTGTCCCATGAGCACTTATCTCTCTGTTCTATGATTATCATTTGATATATTTCTAGGCTTGACATGGGGCAGCAATTCAGTCGTACCTGGTGAGTGTTTGCTGAGAGCAGAAGTGAGCAGATAACAACGAGCTTCCCATGGGAGGAGAGGCTGCTGGCGCGTGGTCAGGACAGTGACAGGGTCCCAATCACCATGAATTGAATCAGAGCAGACCAGTCCACCACAGTTGGCATGAAATACCATACTGGGCAATGCACGGTGCAGGGAAGGTCCTCCCACTGAGGAACTGATAATTTTGCTGGAGGCAAAAACACCTGTAAAAATCATAGCAGATCTAAATAAACTTATGATTATTGACAAACTGTCGCAGTCCCCAGAGTGTCACAGACAACGGCTACAAGAGGAAGAAAGAAAAGGAGAAGAAAATGGTATTTCCTAAGCACCTTCTCAAGGCCAGGAACCATAGAGGAAACCGAGTCTCAGGGGAGTTAATTATCTCAGTGTCATACAGCTGCTGAGTGCCCATGCCGGGAACGAAGTCCAAGTTAGTATAAAGCCATGTGCTTTTCCAGGATCTAGGGGGTGTTAAGGAGGCTCCACAGGCACAGAGATTCCAGCTGGTTGAATTCAGGGTGGGCCAGTGTTTCCCACATGAGCCGGGAATGCTGGCTGCAGGTTTGCTCATGGACAGTGCTTTCAAAATTCCATGTACTACACAAAGTCAAGAGCGCCAGGTGTTGTGGAATGTAGAATGGGCCTGTGGCATCAATCCATTGGCTCCTTACCACCTGAGAGGTTAAGGAGGGCACATCTAGGCCCTGGAAGATCAATTAGCACAAAGTCTCACCAAAGCAGCACACCAGAGTCTCAACCCCAAGACCTTGGGGCTGCAGAGATCTCACAGGCAATCTGTCCCAGCCAACAAGGACAGCCATGGAGCAAGCACTGGGGAAAGGGTCAAGGACCAAGTAAGACAAAACGCGTGGGGTGCTAACATTTAAAGGACTGGGCGGGGGGAAGAGGGAGGAGGGGCACTGGGCTGCATTGTCTTAGGGACCAGAGACGGACTGAGCCACAGTCAGCATACTTCAGGGGAGCCTCCCTGAGGGCTTCTCCCAGCTGCAAGCCCCAGAGGCTTCACAGCATCACTGGGGAATTAACTCAATCAACCCGGAATAGCCACGCACACGCAAGACTCTCCAGCACCCTAACACACTCGAAATTAGAACTGTCCCCTGGACACAAGTGCTGCCCCCAGGTGGTGATGCTGTCCCGTGTCTACTTACTGGGCCTCAAGATAGGACAGAATCACCAGGAACTGCCCATACCCCCTACCCTACACCCAAAATGCTGCAGGAGGAGGAAAGAGAGGCCTCAGCCTTTCTGGGACCCACTCATGCTCCCAGGAGGAGGGAGACCCCGCAAAAACCCATGTATCCTCCACCTTTCATCTCCCATACTCTCCCCTGGTTGATCCCTGATCATCTGTTTTTTCCAAGAGCCTCAGAATGGATTCATTATTTAACTCCACCAAGCACACTCATATGCATCTGCTACTCAATGAGTTCTGCAGAGAACAGCCTTCCTGCAGCCCTGTGGAAAACTCCAGAAGCTGAAATGCACTTGAAAGTTTTCAAGAGCTCTTCAGAGAAGATGGAGGTGCTCTGGGGAAAGAAAGAAGATACCAGTTCGAAGATACCCTAGAGTTCACCAAGGGTGTCACAAGTGAACAATCAAAGTGGCTCATGCACAGACGGCCCGATGATCATAGCAATCAGTGTGCTTGCTTGAGGGCTGACCAGCTTGGGTGATTCTCCCACTCACTCCTCATGGGGCCACTCACCAGACTTAAAAGAGAGGCTGCCCTGCCCTCAGGATGCATACATTCTAGGGGGAGAATCCTCCAGGAGATCAGCTGGCGGGGCTGCCCGCTGGGTCTCTGGAGAGTAAAGGGGCTCCTGGGAACCTCATGGAGACCTTGCCTGCACAGAACTTGTTTGGATTTAAACAGCCTCATGGGATGTGGCAGTCGGCAAGTTGCTGCAGCGAATGTGCCCTGTCTGGCCTTCTGCTGTAGGAATCGTGGGTGGTATATGATTTGAGATGCTCTCTGGAGGAAAGAGATTTGCTGCCAGACTGGCATTTACAAAACCAGGCCTGAAGGAAAGAAGGACAGCAGGGTAGGGCTCAGGCCTCACCAGTGTTCCTTGCCATATGGCACCATTTAAAAGTGCACCCAAAAAGGCCGGTCGCAGTGGTTCATATCTGTAATCTCAGCAAGAAGATTACTTGAGCCTAGGAGTTCAAGACCAGCCTGGGCCACATAGCAAGACCTCATCTCTACAAAAAAAGTAGACAGGCACAGGGGTGCACACCTGTAGTCCCAGCTACTTAGAAAGCTAAAGCGGAAAGATCGCAAGAGCCCAGGAAGTTGAGGCTGTAGTGAGCCATGATTGTGCCACTGCACTCCAGCCTAGTGACAGAGTCAGACCCTGACTCAAAAAAAAACCTCCAATGACATTTAAAACAACAACAACAACAAAAAAGTGAGCCTGGATATTCCTCATTAGGAAAACTGTTTCAGGGGTCCTACACAGACCCGACCTTGGTGATCTGCACCCCATCTTTTCACATTAGTCACCCTCTAAAGTGATTTGATTTGCTCTGAACAAAAATCCATTTGCCACCTGCAAAGTGACAAGGAACTCTGCTCCCAAGCTTCAAAGGCTCCCCTGCCTGCCCAGACCCCGGGGCCTGCAGGTGCCTTCCCCTTCACAGTGAGAGTTTCTTCCTTTTTGATTTAAACTTTAATTTTGCAACTCTAGATGAAGCACATGTCAAGAGTTTGGCTTCATTTATTTATTTTTCCTCCAGAAAAGGTTGGTGGAGGCTGGGTGAAGGGACCATGGAGGCAGGAGGGCTGGAGAAAGACTCACCAGGAATCCTCATTTTTAAAGACTATCTCAAGTCCAAAGCAAGGAGCAGTTGAGTCAGACCTTGAATATTGGGAGGGGGGTGCTATGACCTTAAGTATTAAAGCCCCTCTAAAGCTCTCTGTGTCTTGCTTGTTTCACCCACAGGAACTCTGGACCTTTTACTGGCACCTACACCAAGAAGTCAGCAAAAGAAGGTATGAAGGTGAAGTTCAAGCTCTCCTCTCTCTACTTGTCATGTAGTTCAGTTAAAAAAAGATAGAGTCACCTATGCCGCATCCATCTATGTGGTTTTAGATGAAGGAGAATTAGTTTGAAGTGAGTAATTTCTCAAGGTTGTTTCATCCTCAGCAGTGACCCAGGAAGCTTTGAAATCTGGAACCCTCGTATAAGTGGGGTTTTTGTTTTATAGGCAACTGGGGTACAGTTTTAAAGACAGGCAGGACAGGTAGTCCCGGGGTTCAACCACTGGATGAAACTGTAGACTCTGTTGAGTATAGTTAGTATCTGAACATGGACCAGATGGGCACCCTAGCCAAAAACTCAAAGACAATGTGTCCTGGCTTCAGGGCTCATGGGGGCAAGACATAGACACAGAAAAAAGAAGGCCCATTAGGAGGTAACATACCACACCATTCTAGCAGTAGCCAAGGGAAGTGCAGGAAAGGACGCCCCATGGCCGAGTGTCTGCCTGAGAGAGCTGAGGGAAGGCTAACAGCACTTGCTCCTCCCAACCCCAGGAACTTTGCTCCTCCTCTCTGTGCCTTTATTTCTACAATGCACCTGTTTCCTCTTCTCTCCTCCTAGTCCCTGGACCTGGCATTGATATCTATCGGTACAAATGGGCATGACTGAGCCCCATCAGTCTTGCTGAGGCCTAAAAAGAGTGGGCAAGAGGAACCAGCCTCAGCAGCAGGCACTTAGCCCTCAGCAGGTATCTCATGCATCATCGCAGCAACTCTATGACTGCCATTACAACTCCACTGGAAGGCAAGCAAACAAGGCTCAGGGGTGTTGGGTGACTTATGCAGGACCACACAGCTAGAGAATCGAAGGGCTGGGCTCTAACCCAGCCTCCTGAGCACTGAGCCCATGCTCAAAGTCACCATTCAGTCAGGCTAAGGAAGGGACTTCAGGGAAGATGGGGGCGCTCTGGGGAAGGAAGATACCAGCTCACTCTAGAGTCCATTATGGGTGTCACAAGTGAACAACCAAGATGGCTCATGCACAGATGGCTCGATGATCATGACAATTGGATGTGCTTACTTGAAGGCTGACCAACCTGGGTGATTCTCCCACTCATACCTTGTGGGGCATCAGTGGTTGTTTCTGTGGCAAACCCTTAGAATGAACTCTCACAAAACCCTTTGTCTTTTAGGGAGCTGAGTTTTCTAGATGTATAATAAAAAAAAACTTTTAATATTATTTTACCCACTTTGGAGGAAATCATCTAACTTGTTATCAAACATACACATCTCCTGACTTTTAATTGCAGTGCATTAACTATGCTTTACTTTTTCTTAGTGATTTGGGGTACACTTGCTTCAAGAGGCAGTGACAACCTCATTCTAGCTATTGTGGTGCCATCCCATGAAAAGAAAGGAGGTTTCAGGAACACAAGTTTCTGGTGGAAACAGGTGCTGAGGCCATAGACTCTCAAAGAGGCTGTCTGCCCAGATAGTGGACAGAAGCAGATGGGCAGAAGCCAGGTCACCAGTGGGGATTAGGACTCGTTAGATCAAAGTCCAAAGAAGATGGGGAGAGGAAGCTAGGGTCAGGGTATTAAGACAACATCTGGAATCACTCCTGGTGTGGGTTATGGGGTAAACAACATTTGGGACCAGCTGTGTCCTCTCAGATAAAAGTGAGAAGATTCGAGGCTTCTTTCGTCATTTCTACCCATGGGGACGGGAGACTCTGAGAATTAAGAGTGGGGTCCCCAAGGCCATGGGGGTGGCTGTACCTTCCCTTGTCCCCCCCATCTATGCTCCTTTAGCTGTGTCAGATGGCAGTGCTCTCTTGTCAAATGAAACAGACATCTCTGTGAGAGGCTGTGCTGCTCAATGGTTACAAATCAAGGTGCCAAGCCACCACGTAGCAGGCTGTGTGGCCTTGGGCAAGTCACCAACCTGTAAATGACTCTGCAAAATGGGAAGAATAAGAATACCACTGACCTCTGAGGCTTGTTGTAAGGTCATGTTCATAGAGCAGCAAGTGATGCCTGACAATACTAACCAAGCGTGGGCTATTGCTATAGTCTGACATGGCTTCCCACTACCCGAAGTATGGTTGGGTCCTAATCATTGATCATTTAACCATTCTAGGATTTCATTTCCCAAACTATATGGTAGAAAGGTGTACACAGGCAACTTCTGGCACAAAGGAAGGCCCAAGAAAGCACTGCCTCCATTTCTTCCTGTTTCTGCACTGGCAACAACACTGGTAAGACTGTTCTATACCCTGTTACTTGCTTGATTTTTTCTTTGCTTTTCTTTTCTTTTTTTTTTTTTTTTTTTAGTTGGAGTCTCACTCTGTCGCCCAGACTGGAGTGCAGTGGCCGCTCCCGGCCACCGCAGCCTCGACCTGCTGGGCTCCGGCGATTCTTCCGCCTCAGCCTTCCAGGTAGCTGAAACTACAGGCACGTGCTACCACGCCCGGCTAATTTTTGATTTATTGTAGAGATGAGGTCCCGCCAAGTTGTCCAGGTGGGCCTCAAACCCATGAGCTCATGCAATCCACTCACCTCAGCCTCCCAAAGCGCTGGGATTACAGGCTGAGCCACCGAGCCCGGCTGCTTGAGTTTTTTAAATCCATGGATAATGCACCTGTAACTTTGGGCTGGTGGGAGAGGGAGAGATTCTTATTTCCCTGGCCAGTTGGCGTACTGTGAGGGCCAGAAACAGCATAACTTCTCTCAGTCACCAGGGGTCAGAACTCTGGTGGAGAGGGTGGGCCGTGGGTGATAGTGGAGAGACCTCCACACGGGGAACTGGCTGTACTGAGCAGTGTTTCCCTCAGATCCCTGAGGTGTGTAAAGGAGGATCTTATGTGAAAGGGTTACAGGACATAATTATTTGTGCATATGTAATATACAAACATATGTCTGTCTATCTGGACAGATGTTCCATATTGCTCACTTGTATGAGAAACACTTCAGCCTGAGAGGTGCAGCCCAGCTCTGCAAACATGGATCGAGCATTTCTCAGCTGCTGCCAACAAGATGCTAATGACTGAAAGGAGAAGCAGGTTTTATCAGTACAGTACAGAAAGTTCTAGATAGGCCTGTTTGTTTAGAAACCAGAGTTCCATTTATATTAAGTTGTATTTAGACATGAGTCGTGCTTAAGGATGCCTTCTCTGACTTAAGAATATGAGTGTGGTAGCAAGTTTTTTTTGGGGTGGAGACTGTATGCCAACCATTTGCATATTATCCCCCAAATGCACCGGATGCAGTACAGTACTTGGCCCACGGTAAGTGCTGACTAAATATGTGTTGACTCTTTGGGAGACCAAGGTGGGAGTATTACTTGAGTCCAGGAGTCCAAGACCAGCCTAGACAACATAGTAAGACCTCGTCTCTAAAAAAATAAAATAAAATAAAAAATTATCTGGGCATGGTGGTGCATGCCTGTAGTTCCAGCTACTCAGGAGGCTGAGGTGAAAGGATCCCCTGAGCCCAGGAGGTTGTGGTTTGGTGAGCTGTGATCATACCATTGCACTCCAGCCCGCAGGATGACAGTGAGGCCCTGACTCAAATATAGACATATAAAATACATGTTGAGTCCTGAAGTGCAGAAATCTCTGAGTCAAGTATTATTTCTCCCATAGGACTCCACCTTGCTCTCCTTCAACTCAGCTCAGTGACTCATTGTGGAATGAGGACAGACATCCTTGGATCTCTTCCACAGTTTAAAACTCACCAACGCAAAGCACTACATGGCTGCAGCCCTGTTGCTCTGTTGCTCTGTGGGACAAGGCCACAGCAGCCTGGAGTGGGAGGGATGCAAATGCAGATCTGACGGAGGTATCCAGGCCACAGAATGAGCACACCCTGAGCAGAGTCTCACACTTGCAGATATTTATACTTTCTATGTACTCATCCCTTTTTTTAGTCCGGGCTTCATTCCATAAGAGGTAGGTAGAGTCAGCTGATTATTTTCATTTTATAGGTGAGCAACCTTAAGCCAAAGGCACAGGGCAGGACTCCATTTGGGGATCTGACTGCTGCATTCAGACACAGAAGGGGGCAGCAGGGGATAGTATTTCTGGAGACAGAGCTCCTCAGTCAAATCAGGAACACTTACTGGTTGTGAGGCCTTGGAAAAGTTATTTATCTACTTTGTGTCTCCGTTTCCTCAGATGTAAAATGGAGATAATAAATGTACCTATTCACTGAGTCGTCAAAAGAATTAAATCCAATTACCCATACAAAGTACTAAAAGGACACCAGGTCTGCCGCAATCCCTCATGAAAGTTATTGTGACAGAGGTGGCTGCTGGATCCACTGGTCCTTAGACACTGTGCACCCTTCCAAGTGGTGGCCAGGAAGCTGACTCATGGTGTATTTAGAGGGATTATTCAGAGTCCTCAACCCTTACCTCAGGACACTCTTTTGCATAGGCTGGGTTATTTTGCTAGGATTCTGCAAGAATTCCAGCACAGCCTCAAGGGAACAGTCCAGGAGCCCAACAGGACACAGTCACAACTGAGAATGGTCCCTAACCCATCTGCCAGGGTTCCAGTTCAGCAGTCCCCAAACCTTCAGGGGATGCAGGGGACCCCTATCCAACCGACCAGGATCCTGGCAGGGTAAGCTTTCTCTTCTTTGTCAACTGAACAAAGGCCAAAAGCAGCTCTCTGCTCTCTGCACCTGGGGACTGTATCACAGGAAGGGGGAGGCAAAAGGGGGAATGCATCTGAGCGGCAGTTATCATCAGAGAGAGATAAAGAATAAACTCCCCTTTGCATTTTCTGAGTTGGTGTGCAAGGATGATAAAGCCAGCCAGGAGGACAGGAGAACAATTTCCTGACCTGCTCCACTGTCTCATTCCCTTTTCCAAGATGAAAGGACTGCGCTGGTGTATCTGGCTGGTGTATCTGACTGGGGAACCGTGGGGGATAGTGGCTACCCAGGTTGGGACAGCTAGCGGAGGTGCACCAGGCTTCTCTTTTACTGGGAGCCATCAAAGAGCCGAGGTCATCGCAGGGGCCCACAGAGCTTCTGGAAAAATGTGCCCTACATCCAGACCTTCCCGAGTGGAAGGCGCCCTCTCGGTCGGCCTCCGCTCAACCTTGGGCAGGTTCAGGATGGCAGAAAAGTCAGATCAAGTGGGACAGCTGTGGCCAGCATTACGCGGGGCTCCCGGTTACCCCCAAGCGCCCTCCTGGCCTTGCACCCACCTCCCTCGCCCCGGCCTTTCCCCACCACTGTTATTCGCGGAGGCATGGGGATCAGGAGAGTCAAACTAGTTGTTTGGGATTCACTAGAGAACATTCTGGTACGTCGGGCTCTGTCTCTCTTGGAGTTTCGGGCGGAAGTGGTGGCGCGAAGAGTTTAGGGCAGAGGTGGTGGTGGGAAGAGGGGAGGGTGCCGGAGAATGTGAGTCCGGAAAGAAGCAGGATGCACTTCTCGTTGGCGATCAGGGGATTCTGCTGGGCAGCACCGGGCCTGGAGAGGAGCGCGCACAGTGCGCGCGTCCGCGGTCGGTCCCGACGCCCGCGTCTCCACCCGGCCCAGCTGCGGAGCTCCCTGGCCCGCCCGCCTTCCCTGGGAGCGCGCGTTCCCCTAGTTCGAAGCCCTCGGGCAGGCGCGCAAGAAGCCTGCGGGCGTAGGCCGACCTGTGGGGTCGCTTCCCCCCGGGAGAGAAGTTCGAGACTCCCCCACCCACCCCAGCACGCTGGCGTCCACCTGGGACGGAGTCGGCGCAGCAAGAGTGTCCCAGTGCGCCCCCTGCCGACCGCGAACGGGGTGGGGCCACAGCCACCCCAGCCCACCCCCCACCTCGGGAGGCCTGGTCCCCGCTGCCAGGAGAGGAGAAAAAGCGCGTGTCCGTGACCAAAGGCGGTCTAGTTTAGGAACGAAGTCTCCGGAACAAAAACAGTAAAGCTGGTGAGTGCGAAACGTGGTCAGCGTCTGTCACTGAGTAATGTTTGGCCCAGGGGGAAAGATCGAGAACCCTGACCCGGACCTCCTCCCCCAGCAGAGCGGGCTTGCCTCTCCGCTCCCCCACCCTGACCCGCGCCTCCTGCACCAACCAGGCCTCCTGCCGTCTCCTGCTCGGGCCACTCTCTAGGTTTCTGAGTATCCGTGACGCAACGATTTCAATGCAGAAACCGCGTCTAAGGTCCATCGCGGCTCCACGCGTCTGCTCCGCACCGCAAGGTGGAAGGCCGGCTCCTCCCTCGCCCCCGCCATCCTCCTCGCCCCCGCCATCCCCCGCCCCCCCAAAGGCAAGAGATGCCCGTGAAAATGGCCTGGAATAACTTGGCGGGGGCCACTTCTAAATTCATTCCAACATTCGCCAGCATCTCGTTCCTTGCACTCGACGCACCAAACGAGAGTCGCCTCCTCCCCGGAATTTTGCACATCACGTTCGCGTGGTTTTTATGCCTTTCCCTGGGAAAAGCTCGAACGGGAGCCAGCGCTCTCTCCCCTAGACCGGCCTCCACGTCCCACTCTTCGTCCCCTCCACGCCCATCCCTTCCTAGGGAGAATTCGGGTGCTAAAAATGCTCGGGTTCCGCAGATTCATCCCTCCTCCTCGCTCCCCCGAACGAGCCTGTGGGCCCAAACTGCGTCTTCCTGGGCCTTCGGAGGCGGGTGCAAATTCCGCAGCGGCCCGCGCTCGCCGGCGCCAAAGCCCGGCCTCTCGGATCCAGAGGCCCGAGTCCAACTGCGAACGCTTCCTCGGGGGCGTTTCCGCCCTCCGAACACACAGATTCATTTATTTATGTTTTTTGATGTCATAAGTGGGCAGCTAAATGAATTGCAATTTGTAATTTCTATGGTTAATTTGAAATCTCGCTCTTGTTGGCTAATCCTGTTAGTTGGTGGCAAAACAAGAAGAAACTCGTGTCCGCAGCGGCAGTGATTCTAATAAGCATTTTATGTTAAATTACAGCCCTCGGCCAGAACAAAAAGAGGAGCCGGACTTTCAGGCCCAGCGGCCTGGGCTGCCCGCGCTGCCTGTTTGAGCCCCGAAGGAAACCGCCCCAAGGCGGCTGGCCCCGCGCGCCCTCGACCACACGCGCCCACCCTGGCTTCAAAATTAAGAAACCCAGTTAGGCACCTCTAGTATGTTTTGTGACTGTCCTCGGTGCCTAACCGCGCGCCCCAGCTCCCCGCGCCTCCATAGCGCGGCCTTGCCCCGGACGCGGGGCGCCAGGGCGCAGGGGCCCAAGGGCGGGGACAAGCGGGATCCCTTTCTTCCCGCCCTGGCTCTTTTTCTCTTTCCCTCTCCTTTCTCCCTCGGTTTCGGGTCGGCTCTGGAGAGCGCGTTGCCCTTTCTTCCCAGGCCCTGTCCTCCCTCTCCCAAACCGCCACCTCCGATTGCCCAAGGCCAGGAGGCCCAGAGTGTCTGGTCCCGGCGTGTGGGCTTCTGAGCCGCCGAGCTGGGAGCTGGGGGGCTCGGGAGCGGGCGCGGCCCTGCGAGGAGACTGGGACTCGACTTTCCCAGCGGTCTGGGGACTGGATCAGGGTTCCAGCGCGCAGGGCGCGGGGGCTGGGAGGTGGGTGGTTGGGGTG
>NW_007254959.1:571603-608760 GCF_000164805.1 Carlito syrichta | reverse complement strand
GGGCGGGGCGGGGACGAGGAAGGGAACCCAGAGGGTCACCGCCGCGCGGCGCTGCTCAGGGACTGCTATTTTGAAACGCGGCGGCTGCCCCTCCGGGGGTCGGGATGCCAGGGTCAAGTGTCACTTCCTCTGGCAGTCAATCTCCAATATTCCCTGTAATGTTTTTAAATGGACGAATTCATTACGCGGGGACATGTGAATGGGGCGAGGCCGCGAGCGCGGCTCGATCAGTAGCGTCCACTAATAGTTCATTTTGCACGGCCGAACGCGGGACCGTGGAACCCGAGGAAGCCCCGATCGATATCGTTGACCTTCCTCGCCGCCAGGGGCTCGTAAAGGTCATTTAGGGAAGGTGGAAAAGTGAAGCCACCCCGGCAAATCCTAATTCTCTCTTCTTTTTCTTTCCCTTCAACTTCCTGCGCCCTCAACCCGCTTTTCAAACGCAGTCCCCAGGGACGGCTGCGCTGTGGTGAAGTGGGTCTCGTCCAGAGACGCACGCCCGGCCGTCCCGGTGCGCACGCGACACGCCCACGCCCGGGGTCCACGGGCTGGCAGCGCACACAGCTCGGGTCAGCCAACTCCCACGGCAGTGCTTCAAACAGGATGGAGGGGCGGGTAGGGAGGTCACTTTTTAAATTAAAATAAAAAACAACCCAGCGGCCCTTCTAGCCAAGGGAGTGGAAACGGGTGGAAAGTTAATAATAGGTAAGATTGCTGCCTGCCTTCTGCGGTCTTTTAAGACGAAGCTTAAGTAAAATGGAAAGGGAAGAAGACCCTGTTCCTTCCCACCAGGCCTCCACCACATCGGGACTCCAGTAGGACAAGAGGAGGCGCATACTGGACTTGCTGGGTCTCCAGTAGGAACAGTCCTCAGATAAGGGCAGGAGGTTCAGAATGGCCCAGGAAGTGCACCGCCCGGAGAAGACAGCCAGCCTTGTCTGGGTGGCAGCTATTGCTTCCCCCAGGTGGTCCTGCAGCTGGAGTTCAGAGAGAAAGGAGGGGGGTGCATCTGGTTGTTTCCTCCGATAGATTTAGAAGGATGTTGGCAGTGGATTTCGTGGTGGAAAGAATTACCTGGTGACCTGCTAAATCCCTGAGTTTGTTGAAAGGAAGTGATCTGCCTCCTAGAAAACCCTCCATTTCTGCCCACCTCAGAAACCAGAACACTGTGCCTCTCTTTCCCTTTCTTCCCTGGTTCCCCACAGGAAGGAGAAGGAGAGAGGTCACAATGTTCCTGGAATCAAGCTGCCAGGAGACGGCGAATGGTTGTTAGACCCTCTAAATCCTATGTTGTTCTGCTTATATACGGTTGTTGACTCACCTTCTATGCAAGGGTCTTATACAGGAAATGTGTAGATGCCCGAGAAAGACGCCCTTCATACTATCCCTGTGTGAGCCGTTCAGTTCACTCCAGGAGGTGCGGTGGGCATTTTCTTAAAGTCGATGACACTCAGGAGTTAACACACAGTTTAGGGGATAAGAAGGTCCTTGGTGAGCACGCCATAAGAAACAGAAAGTAAACTTCCCATTGTTCTGTGGTTCTGGTAGCTTCTGGGTCTCCTGCAACCTGGAGCCTGGCTGTGCTGTGAGGTCATGTGTCAGGTGGAGACTCAAATGTAGCTAAGAGACATCTTCGCTTCCTTAGAGAATACATTAGAGAATAAAATGGAGAGGAATCATTAGTTAAGACACTATTATTTACATGGTGTCTGTGGTTGTGTTTCTCATCACCACAAGTTTTAGACGAATCTAATCTCAAAAAAGCTTGCTTTAAAAAAAAGTCAGAGTTGAGGATTGTTGGAATTCTGATTCTGTATAATGAGTCAGTTCATTTCACCACCATGTGAGAGTCTCAGTTTGATCAGGGTGTTTTCAACTGTTTGCAATTTGATTTACCTGTAAGTACACCTCTAGAGAGAAGGTATGGCTTGCTCTGGTTCCATTCCCAACAGTATGTGGGTTTTGTGTTAAGTTATTTGTATATGTATTCTCTGTCATTTGGTTGCACTCAGTGAAGAAAACAGTAAATTGCTTAATTTAAGAGGTATGTACAAATAGGTTGCAAAGTGATGCAACAAAGCTAAAATAGTTGACACTTTGAGATCAAAATAGTTAAACTTTGAGATTCTTTTAAAAATTCCCTGTTTAAAAAAGGAAAACAATTAAGGGGTCTTTGGTGCCAATATTTTTCTGTAAAGCAAGCCCTTTAAAATTTTTCCACAAAAACCTAAATTTGTGCATAATCAAGCTACTCAAATATGAATGCTGCGTTATCATTTCCCTGCCTCCCATAAGCCTCTGTACCAAAATATTCAGGGATCAAGCATTTGCTTTTCATTTATACACATTAAAATTTCCTCTAAGAGTGAAGTTTCTAAACACAATGTGTCTGGACAGGAAGCAAATGTTGTTTTAGGGGAAAGTTCTAATAACCCCATTTATGCAAGCACATTAAATCAGAAAGAATCATTTCTGTTAGTTAACATTTTTGAGCCAGAAAATTAAAAACAAATATTTAACTTACCAATTTGGAATTCGGGCTGGCATTGACTGCTAAACTTTTACAATGCATACTCAATGAATTAAACACAATCTTTACTAGCCAAATAAAACTGCCTTCGTGTGATTCAAAAATAAGTTTGAATAAACTGAAAGATAAATAAAATGTACACGATGCCCAGGGAGGAAACTGATGTGTGTGAACTTGGTCAAGAGACAGCTTTTGGACCCTGCCCAATTCAGGGGTTTTAAGATATCTAATAAAGCTATATTTAGAGAAGACAGATATGAAATAAATACGTATACATACTTACAGACATATTTACAATTTTTACTTTTTCTTTTTCAAGCCCACTTTTATGGCAGTTTATTGGAAATGAATTTCCTCTTGTCCATTTCTCATCACAAATTTGGTGGGTTTCTAAAGCTTTCTGTTTCTCCCTTTTTATTTGGGGTCCCCAGCCTGATAAAGGGGTTGTGATTGTAGATGGATTTTATCTCATTTCCCCTAAACAGGCCAGCGTTGGAAGCAGGAATTGGAATCTCACGGCTCATTGGACAGCTATCGGCTCTCCACGCATACATCCTTCATGGTTGCAAAGGAAGGAGATTTCCAATGTGGGGGCCACCCCAATGCGTCAACCCCGCAGACGAGCACTGCGTCCCTTCTCGTCTCAGGACACATCTGGCTGGACTTCCCTAACATGGGTTTAGTTGAGCTCCTTGACCCTGGGGTTGAATTCTTGCCAGATCTCTCCAAATATTTCCCCTACACTCTGCCAGCGCAATTCATGTCAACAAACCCCCTCACCTCAACAAAAAACAAAACAAAAAACCCCTAGGGTTAGGGGCTCAGGCTCAGGCCGGATCCAAGGCGGTGGCAGTCAGGCAGCCCTTACCGCCGAACCTGTGCGGATTTGGGCGGACTTGGCCCCAGGAAGCCCCAGCCCCCGCACTGGTCAGTGCGCCCCAGAGCCTCGAAGCAGCTCCGGGCAGCCGCGCTGCCCACTCCGCCGCGGCGCCGTCGGATGCCCGGCTCGCGTCCAGACCCCCGGGCCGCAGAGCCGGATCAGTCGGGCTTGAGGCCGCTCGCTCAGACACTGTCCTGCGAAGAAACAGTTATGGTGGCCGAGGGCCCACCCGTCTCTGTCGCTGTTGTGGTTGTGATTTGCGGCGTCTGGTGTCTGTGCCGTGGGAATGGGGAGGCGGACGTTACCGACTGAGCGGCCTGAAACAGAAAGCAGAGCTTCTGGGGTTTTTCTAGCCTTACCCTGGATCCACTAAACAAAACACCAACCACCCTTTTCCTCCAAACATTCCCTCCCCGAAACAAAAACAACCACCACCAACAACAAAACACCTAGAGAGGAGAGGTTCATTTCTGTGCCGTGAATTTCAGCTATCCTCTTTGGCCTTCGAGGATGACTCGCCTTTACTATGAATTTTTAACTGAATGAATAATGCTATTAATAGGGATAACAACCGCATCTCTCCAATAAACACATCTGCTAGTTACAGACAAGCCTGGGAAGGCCAGCAGAGGGATATACATCCCAGATCCGAAGAAGGTGTGGGAATGAATACATGGATGTATTCTACATATTCGGCCAACTCACAGCCATGATAGGTCCCAATCCCCACAGCTGGCTCTTCCTTGCTTCTCTTTTCACAAGACATGTTCAACATTCTCCGTTCTGGGGACATTTCCTCGCCAGATGAAGCTCAGAGTTCCAGAAAAAAAAGGCAGAGGGGAAGGACAGGGTGGACTGGGAAGGAGTTAAGGGTGTGAAGGCCCAAATTTGCCCTGGCAACAGCACCTGCATTGGAGGCTCAGGTACTGATGCGGGACAGTTGGGAAAATGAACTGTTGCTAGGAAGACCCCCTCAAAGGTTTTATAGCTTAAAGATGGAGAGTGGAGGAGGCAAAGGCGCCAGGCTCTCCAGGCCTTTAGAACGATCAGATACCTAATGAAAATAAATCACTTTTAAAATGTGTGCACAAAGTAACCAAAATAGAGTTTAGACCAAGAGGTCGTGGGTCCTATTCCACCTATGAGAAAATAACAAATTCTGGAGCCCTGCAGCCTTAGCAATGAACTCGATTATTGATTCGTTTTTAAAGAGGCACCCATGCATGAGCTCACAAACCAAGCCATTAAATCATGGAATCAGCAAGATCTGGCTTTGCAAAAGTCCATTACGCACACCTATGTTAAATATGGAAAAAAGGAAAACACTTAAAAGATAAACAGAACCCTAACTCTCATTTTTTTTTTTTGGTTGTTGTTGTTGTTTTTTAACCAGAGGAATTAGAGATTCTTGAATTTCCCCAAATTAATCACCCAGAGATCACTCTGGAAATTCCCCACTCAGGAATTTTCCAGCTTCTCAGCAAGAAGCTCTCAAACAGCAGTTAAACAAGGTGGACAAAACCAAACCTCAGATTAAACAAACTTTTCTTTTTGCTTCTACAACAGTAAGAAAACACTTCGTGAGCTGACAGAAGTCCTCGCAGACATACATCTGTCACAACCTTCCCAGAATTCTGACCCTGGACACTTCTTTTGGGGACACTCATCTCTATCTAGGGAAAATGACATCCTCAGTCTGTGCCCTACGACCTTATATATGCACACAGAAAGTCTGAAAAGGAAACCAAAACCCCTCGGCCATCCTCTCTCGCAGCCCTCCCCCCAAAAGGAGAAACTTGGATCAAAGGCAACTTTCTTTTCCTTTGACCCTGAGCTTCTGTAAATCCCCATTTCACTCTCAGCCAGAACCGCAAAAACATTTGGGTTCAATGTTATCCCCTCAGGCTTTCTGTCTGTCGTTCGGCTGGGAAAGGACGTTCTGAAATGCCATGGACAGTCACAGTCAGACTCGATAACTTCCCCATGGCTCACGAACGTCCTTGGCTACCAGGGTAACTGCAGCCCTCTGCCCCTCAAGTTAATTGCTAAATGATTTGCAAACTTAAACAATTATAAATTCTCTCTTGCCTTGCCCCAAAGAAATCATGTCAATTTGTGACACACACACACACACACACACACACACACACACACACACGCCTGATTAACAAATCTAGATGAAATTTTCATGTGGCAAGATGCAGTACAGATATGCGTGTATATAAATAAATAATATGAATAGCAGGCTTTTGCCAAATTGTTCCTCCCGTGGCTTAATGACCTACCATCCTGGTTCATAAGTTTTTAAACACCTGACTTTGGATAGTTAAAAAAACGAATCGATGTGGAGTCATCCTCCTGGTTGCCTGCGGGGATGGAGCTTAGACGCCTTGGCAGCAGCGCGCGGGGTGTCCTTCCATCAAAGCGACGCCAGGGGGCAAGAAGCGTTAACAAAGCCCGGGCTGCTCAGCACTCTCCCTTTATCTGCCCGTGCGTGCGTGTCACACTTTGCAGGGCGAAACGTCATTTTGCAAGGTTATACATTCCCAGTTCCACACAGAGTCTTATCTCTCATCGTTTACCTCTTGGGCACAAACAAACAGCCTCTTCCAACAAAACCAGGGAAGGGAGGCATACACCTTTGTTCAATTAAAAATAGCAAGAGGATGCCAAAATGTATTGAGCCTTGCTGTTAATCTGACTTACCTTGCTGATACCTTGGCCTAATCCTATTTTCTCCTCGCATGAGAATGATTCTGCAAGGCCACGTTTTGTTCTTCAGGAGGATGGTTTACCTGGCCAATGGGCTGAGGAGTAGAAAAGCGACCCCCCCCAGCCCCCTAAGTTGGGGAGAGGGGCGAAAGGCTGCCCGGCCTAGCCCAGGCATGCCGGAGGTCGGAGTGCTGAGCCTGCTGGCGAGACAGAAAGCAAACGAAATCACTCAAGGGAAACTTCGCTGGAGACAAAACACATTCAATTTCCTGACGACTCCGCTTTCTCTCCTGAATTATTTGCTTTTGCAGAGGCACATTAAACAAATGAAACGCTAAAAATGGAACCTTCAGTGCTTCCTGGCTCAGAAGATAGTTTTGTTTTTTTTTAAAAAAAAGGATATGGTGTAACAATAACAAAAATGAAAGAAAACAATAACACTCTAGCTCTTTAAGATAAACTCATTTAGGCACCTAGAGTCCTTGGCAAATTCTTATCCTGCAGGGTGGTGCAGACAATGGGAGCTTGTGCTAATGGCTGCTATTACTCTGCTAACTGTCCAGAAAGCTCCAACACAGCTTATTGGGGCATCTTTTCACACCTTCCACCTTCCAAAGCACAGCCCTTGGTGATCCTGACTTTTCCAGCCTGGCTCTGGGTCCAGACAGGCCTGGAGAAAGGGATTTGGTGTGAATGGGCGTGGGGGAGAGGGGGAGGCTGAGGAACACAACGATGAAGGAGTCAAATATTGTTATCTTCGCATTTTAGGATTTGATTTCTCCCGCACACTCCTCCCTCCCCTTCCCACCTCCCTCTCCCAGTATCATTTCTCTTTGAAATGTCATGAACTTGGCGCTTTCACACCAAACCGCCAGGCTCAGGCCGGAGACAATGGGATTGTCAGAGGGCCAGCTCTGAGCTTTTTCTGCATGTTCACGGAGCGTTAAGCCTTTATCCCACAAAACGGCTCTGTCTGACCGGGTCAGACAAAAGCCAACTTCCATCTTCCGCTCTGAGGGGATCTGGGCAAAGCCCAAGCGGACAGCACTGCACCGCCTAGTGGAGAGGGGGACATCTGAGGTGCACGTCCCCAGCCCACCGACCCTGTGCCTCCTGGCCTCACTGGCCACGGAGAGGGCAAGTCCCACAGTGGTCATCCTGCCTACACCCACTTATCTCTGTGGGTACCGCTGAGGCTCTGGGATGGGCTCCTGGCTGTGGCCTGCTAAGCTCTAGGGTTTTCAGCCTGGACTCCACCTCTCGCGTCCCTCTAAGTCATTGGTCTCTTCGTGGCTGGAAAAGGGTCAGCCTGGGCGCTCTGGCGCTGTGTCCTTCCTGTCCCTTCGGCCTCCCTCAGAGGACACAGGCATGCAGACCCTCCCTCTCCATCCACCTGGCTCAGCTCATGGGTGTGGGGTGGGTGAGGCTGGGAGATCCCAGGCAGCCTGGGCAACCCCTGTGCCATGAATAGGAGTTTGACTTCATATGCGTGCAAGTGTGATGTGTCTGTGCGCACGTGTGCACCAGCGTGAGCACAAGAATGTGAGTGTGCGTGTGAGAAGTGGCAAGCCTGACTGAAGGCTGACCTCCTATCAACAAGAAGTGGAAGCCTGCTGTGGGTTCCAGAAGGACTTTGATCAGAACTCTGGCGTGCCCTGGGCACTGTTTGGGTGAGTGTCTGGGATCTGTCTCCAACAGCCCCTGCCCTATGCCAGCCTCTGTCCAGTTGGTCACCACTCACAGGTCCTCTGGTGGGCGTGCCTGGCCTTTCCTCTCCTCAGCTCCCACTGGATTCATGGGACAGAAGCTCCCAACAGCTGGGAGGTGCCCTGGTCCCCATCCCATAGTGAAGGACAGAGCAAGGTGGGGAGGGTGGCGGAGGAGGGCGCTAGGGAAGCTCCTGGCAGGGTTCTGGGTGAGAAGGCTTGGGCAAGACCATAAGCTGCAGTGGCTGGCTGCAAGCTGGCTTTAGAGGACCATGTATCAAGGCAATAAGGAAGCAGGGATTTTGATCTTCTGTCTCCCTTCCTCTTTGGAATTCAGTTTCTAGGATGGGCAGGGAATAGGGGCAGAAGGGAAGGAGGAAGATAGGGTGAGCTGTGAATACCCCTTCCCCCATGTGCTGAAGAACCTTGGCAGGTGCCAGGTCACCTCCACAGGCAAGGTTCCGCAGCACACAGAGTCTAGGAAGGAAGGTGGGCCTTCCCACAGAGGTGGGCCAAAGGCATTCCGGACAAAGGGGGACCCTCGTCTTGGGGGACCTTCTTCCATCCTGGGACAGTCCCCTGATTCCCTGGGACTGGGTAGGAGGATGGACCTCAGAACCTGGAGCTTCTTTCCAGCCTTAGAGTTTGGACTACCTCCTGCTGGTTTGGGACTCCAGCTTCTTGCCGTGAAGCAGGAAGAGAGGGAGGGGTAGGGGGAGGAGTAAGGAAAAGGGAGAGAAAGGAGGGAGGGAATCTGCCTTTCTGAGATCCTCTACACCTCTATCTTGCAAGGGGAGGTGGATGAGAGAGCAGAGTCCTGACACCTGGCCTGGACTCTGTCTTAACTACTGTGTGACCTTGAGTGTGACTTTGAGCCGGTCCTCTCAGCTTTTTAGGCTCATCTGTAAAAGGAACTGATTAGGTGAGACCATGTGGATAGTCGCTTCTGCCTAGAACATGTGTTGTCTTGTTTGTCCTTGTTGGAGTTAGGCCCTGTCTCTTCTGGTGCAAATTTATTTTGTTTCAACTTCCTTGGCCAGGCATGGACTCCCTGAATACTCCCAGGGGCAGGAAAACTGTGTGTGGAAAAGGACAGCACAGAAAATAACCTTGGCAGGGGGAGGGGACAGCTTATGTTTTTAAATGACTAAATGAAACTAAATTAAAACAAAAAAATATTTCTTTAAGTGAAACAAAACCAGAGTAGGCAGGCTGGAGAAATGAACCCTGAGGGGAGGCTTCCTGGTGGTCCTCAGGGAGAGCTCCTGGCTGGGTCCAGTTCAGGGTGGCCAGGCTGGGCAGGGGTATTTTAAGGTTTGGTGAATGCATTTTGTCTTGGGCTGCTCCTCTTCCACCTACAGAAGCCAAGGCCTTTCCTCCTTCCGCCTGAGAAGTTAGTTTTGCCCTGGGAGGGTACAGCACCAGCTGTAAGTGCCACTTGCCTGGCTGGAATCTGGAAAGGGGGGCATTTTGCAGGCACTTGGATGCTGACTAGCCTGGGAACAGCCAGCAACCACCAGATTATTCTGACCCCTTTCTGTCCTCCAGGGACTCATAGGGACTGGGAGGTGAAGATGGTGAGGCACGTCTTCAGAAGGGCCATTTGGAGGGGAGGGAAACCCAGGTGTGGGCTCTAGCACAGACTCCTGCTTCCTTCTCTGGGTTGTGTCCTGTCTGTCCTGCAGCCTTCCTGCTGGGTACTCAGCAGCTGTGGTTACTGGAAGTAGATGGAACTTCCCAGCATCCCCCAGCCTTGCCCTCCTGGCAAGAATCACCACCCACTTATCTCTTTACCCATCTGTAGTAGCTTCCCGGGCTGCTGTAATAAAGTGCTACCAAATGGGTGGCTTAAAACAGCAGATAAGTATTCTCTCACAGTTGCAGAGGCTGGAAGTCCAAAGTCAAGATGTCAGCAGGGCCATCCTCACCTCTTCCCAGCTTCTGGTGTTGCCAGTGGTCCTTGTCTCCCTCGGCCTGGAGGTGCAGCGTCCCGAGGTCTACCTCCATCTTCCTCTGTGCATTTTTTCATGTCATTTTCCCTCGGTGTGTGTCTGTGTCTCCTCTCAGACTTTACAATGGCACTGGGTAGCTCTGAGAGGTGACAATGGATCGCCAGCTGCCACAAAGCAGCCAAGAGACAGCAGAAGCAAAATAGTACAGGCACTTTCCCCTTTCTGCTCCCGAGAGACAAGTTCCCTGGAAAAGAGAGAAGCTGGGATCCTCACTTATTTTTTCCTCCTCCAGGCAGGATCCCAGAGTGCCCTTGGGGTGCTGTCTCAGGACTTTGCTCCTCTCGGGTACTCCTGTGCTCTGCATCTGTTCTGAACTGGAATCCACCCAGGACTATAGCACCACAGCTCAGATGCTACCCATTCCAACAATGGGTGTGTGAGGATAAAATTCTGAGGATACTAGGGGTGAAGTGGCCTCCTCAAATGGAAGGTTCCCAGAGAGCCCTAAAATCACTTCCTCTGGCAGCAGCTCTGGCTAAGTCTCTGGTCAGTCCATGGCCACGACTTCAAGTCGTGGCCCCTGACTCAGAGTGGAGGAGAAGCAGGCACTGGGCTTGCAGACTTCAGACCCCATGCCTGTTCTTGCTCTATCTATGACATTCGGCAGTTCGCTGGGCTTCCGTGAATCTGCTTCCCTGTCCAAAAATGAGAAAGCCATTCTCTATCCTAAGCACTCATCAAGAGTAAAGACTAAACACAATATAGTATATACGAGTTCTGAGAACAAGGCTGAGTGTCACTTGGGAGCTTTTTTGGCTCCCTGGGTTGTTTAACCAGTATCAAGTTTGAGACCACAGGCTTAGCTCTGAGGCCTCTATCCCCTGAATCCTGTCTCTACTTGCTAGTTCCTGCCAGGAAGTCCTCGGGGAGCAGCTTCCCTCAAAACCCAGGTGGTAGTATCCTGGGTACTCCAGGTGCCCAGTGACAGGCTACACTCTGCCAGAGTCCCTGTTAGTTATTTTTTTTAAGTGTCAAAAAGCCATGAGTGCAAATGTCCCTTTCTGTACTTCACGACTGGGAAACCAGAAGAGAAATGGAAACTGTCTTCCCTGAGGATGCCTTTCCGGACATCATCCCCCAAGCTTCTTCTGACTCCAGGCTGGGAAGGGTGCCCCTCCTCTGGCTTCTGGGTGAAGCCAGCACAGAGGTCTGTCTCCAGGCCAGCCATGCTGTTTCCATGTTGTGTTTCCTGGAGGCTGTGTCTCTTGTCTCTGTATCCCTAGGCCATCAGGGTCTTTCCCAGGCCTGAATGCAGTAGGTGCTTACAAATGGAAGTGAAAGCATCCCTGGGCACCTCTCCCTCCATGAGGATGAAGGGCTCTCCCCTTTGTTGTGTTCCAAGAAAACATGACTTAGGATAGCATCAATCTAAAGAATACTTTTCCATCTTCAACTCCATGGTCAGGGACAAGAAAAGAAGTCTTTTGGCAACATGGAAGGAAGACATGTGGATTAAAATGCAGACAAGTGACATCTAGCCCAGAAAATTGAGGGCACCAGCTGGAATCCGGACCCTGCCATCAAAGGGGTGGTATGACAGATGGAAAGAAAGTAGACCAGATAGCCATGAGCTCTTCCCTCTGTACCCTGGGGAGATGACCCTCAGTGGCTGTGGGGTTCACCTGAGATCCAGCCCCAAACCTGAACTTGAGTATCGACTTAATCACAGGAATGACAAGGCTTGTACCTGTACAGACACAAATGCTGAATGAATGCACAACTGAAGAAATGATATGAAGTCTAATTCACCTAATCTTCATGACAAATCTAGAGGGGGCCGTGATAGGACCCCCATTTTCTAGATGAGGAAACCGACATGTGGGGTCCTGGGCATCACCAGGTCAATGTCTACAGGAGGGCTGACTCTGCTAGGGGATGGGGCTACCATGTGCCAAGCCAAGGCTTTGATGCTGGAGAAACCACTTAGCTTGACTGCACTGTGGCCACCTCTGCCTGCCCTCCACCCCATGGGAATGTACACTGCAGGTCATCTGGAGGCATCTGAACACTGTGGGTGGATCAATGTAAATCCAACATCACCAGCAGAGGCAGCACATGGGTGACTGGGTGAGGGAGTGTCCAGCTAGAGTCCTGATGCAGCAACTCGGCAGGGAAGACTGAGACCCATCCCTCCCTCATAATGTGACTGCTCAGGCTGGCCCTGTTTTCTCATCTGCAGAACGAAGCTACTAACACCTCCACCATGGGGCAGTGGAGACGACCCAGTTGGGAAAAACAGAAAGTGTTTTGAAAAGTTCGAAGCTGTGTACCAAGGCAGCTGTCTGTTGTCATTAGACTGAGTCATCTTTGAGGGCGTACTTGCTAAAAAGTAAACAACCTGGGGCAGAAGGTTCTGGTGACTTGGACCAAGGCACACAGCCTTTTATCACAGCATGGGGGAAAGAAAACTGCACTGGGAGTTGGACCGTGTGGACTTTAGCCTGCCAAAAGGCATTTTCAACTAGCTTATTTTAAGGGCCCTTTTTAACTCATTAGCTCAAAGGATTTGACGTTTTTTTAATTGAAGTTGGGACGATGAGGTGCCTCTATCAGAGTGGGAGTTCTGTGGAGTGCTGTGGCTACAGGTGGGCCATTTAATTCTGATTCATCTGCTTGCTTTCCTTCAGTCTCCCTGTGTCCAAAAAACAATGCATTCTTTTTAAAAAATATTTTTCTCATTTTGTCACCCAGGTTGGAGTGCAGTGGCACACTCATGGCCACTGCAGCTTCAACTGCTGGGCCCAGATGATCTTTCCACCTCAGCCTTCCAAGTAGCTGGAACCACAGGCATGCACCACCACACCAGCTGATTTTTTGATTTATTGTGGAAATGAAGCCTTACCAAGTTGCCCAGGCTGGTCTTGAACCCTTGGGCTCAAGTAATCCTCTCACCTCCACTTCCCAAAGTGCTGGGATTACAGGTGTGAGCCGCCTCGCCCAGCTAATGATGCATTCTTATTGGAGATACAATTTTGGTCGTAATAAAGCCTTTTAGTCTGAGGTTCCTGGGGTGGTATGGCCGTTGGGTGAGCAATTGTTTGGTGGAGCTCATATGAACTGTATAATAGACTGAGATTTTAAACGAAGAATAGTAAGAAGCCAGCCCTCATCAAGAAGAGAATTAGGACCAAAGGAGAGTATAGACATCACCAAGTGGTGCCTACTCTATGTCTCTGGGAACAGATACTAGACACTCCTCTAGCACCATCAGTTTCCAGAAGAAGAAACTGAGGTCCTCAGTGGTTCAGTGAGTTGTCTGATGCCTGCTTTCTCTCCCACTCTTACTGATTTCACCAACCCGCAAGTTTGTGCTAATGAGTGCTCCCTGTACACTTTATAGTCCAGTTAGGAAGACAAAGCCAACCACAGAAGATAATAAGGGGAGGACAAAGGACCAGTGTATCATGGAGAATGTGCTGACATGGTAGGAGTTCCAGGAAGAGAAACTCCTAGAGATCTGGCTTTCCCAGGGCTTGGAAGATGGGGAGGGATTGACCAGGCAAGGCCTCCTCTCTGCACCTGGGTCTCATTCATCTGGTCCCAGTCCTGCAGACTTTCCTTGCAGGAGCTCGCTTGGTGACTCTCCCTGTGAAGACTATAGAAGGTGCATCCACCCACACCCTCCCTGCCATGCCCCTCCAAGCCAACTCCCAGCATCTCTCCCACAATTGGCAGCAGCTTCAGTGGTTCTCTTAACTGGATGATTGGCTGTTGCCCTCCTCTGTGACTTCCAGAATCCAAACAGTCTGCAGCCTTGTCTGAGCGAGGCTTCGGGATCACCCTTGTTCATCAGCACTCCCCGAGCTGCTCCTGTTTGCAGATCGTGCTGTGTTCTTTACCTCCCAGCAGCCACCTGTGACAGAGAGCAGCTGCTTCTTCCTCCTTTCCACAAGAAGGGGAAGAGCAAAGCCCCAGGAAGGAACAGAGCTGCCCAAGGTCATGGGTGGCAGTGAGGTGGGCCCAGACTCTGAGGCCATGCTGCCTCCTTTTAAGGTCATATATGGGAGCCAGTGGGGAGGGACAGGTAGCCCGGACCACACCTGGGAAAGTATTCCTCCGTTTTAAAGCAACGAAACTGAGGCCCAAGAGGGCAAATGGTTTGTGGAAGGTCATCGGTTAGCAAGTTACGAGCCAGAATTTAAATCCAGGTTTCTGGATGCCAAAGCCTGCCAGCCCTCAACTTTTACACCGACGTCAACCTCCAGTCCAGGAATGGTGCTGCTCATGGCATGAAGCCATGGCTGTGGTACACCTTCTTCCTAGACACAAGCCAGGGCCTCCATACATAGAGGGGCTCTCAGAAAGAAGCTCTGAGCTGTACGTACGGTATCAAGGGCTTGCTTCCCTGGAGCGTGGACCAGACACAGGTGTGGAGGCTGAAAGGATGCTCAGAGAGCACCCGCCTGGTCTGAGAAGGTCAGGAAAGGATTTCCTGGAAAGGACATCTGGGTCAGGCCACTACAGGGGCTGCCAGGCTGAACCAGGTCGGGGATAGTGCACCCAGCAAAGCAGCAGCCCGTGAGGAGGCTGGGGAGAGAGACAAAAGCTGGCCTATGGGAAAACTTTAAGAAAATTCACTCTGGCTTCAGTGCCCTGCCACCCTCTGCTCTTCAGCATGCCTGGTCCGACCCCTAGTGGCACTAATGTGGGTTCCTCAGGGCGTTCTCCCAGCAAAGCAGAGGCCACCTGGGTGGCAGGATCCACTGTCCAGCAGAGGAAATGCCAAATGTGGAATGAGGATCGCAGGCTACAGGACCTTAGCAGGCTCGGGAGGGTGTGGCCATTCTACACAGAGGATTCACCTGGACCGAAAGCTAGCCCCATTCCAGTATTGGTTATGAGTCTTTTGTTCCTCACTTCTGTATTTATGTTGTACATTTGGGGCCAGTAGACCCGTTTGTAGATTTGGTTGCATTCAAAAGAAAAAGGTCATCTGAAGAAAAAGGAAAAAATACCAACGTATCTTGGACCAAAAGTATAGTGATTTTCTGTTCATGAGAAAGACATTTTCTGTAAGCTTAGTCTTTTTCAGGGAACTTAACAAGAATTAATTTTGAGGGATCAGGTTTTATTCCTATGGCTAATCAACTTTTAAATTCATTTGTGAAAGAAAGAGAGAAAAGAAAGAAAGAAAAGAAAAAGAAAGGGAATTCACTCTGGCTTGAGGCTAAAGTGACAGGCAGGACTGGCAGCAAGTGAGGTTTGCTTAGAAAAGCAAAAGAAGGCTTGCTTTGGGAGCCCCCTTTACATCCAGACGAGCTGGCTTATATCTACTAAGGAGAAAGCCACTTCAGAGGTTGGGCTTTGGCCTCAAGACAATGAGTTGTAACAGTCACATTCCCTAAAGGGTAAGGAGGACTTGATAAGATGGGCAGCCAGAGGAGAGTGTCTCAGGTGTGAGTGCAGTGCAAGGTAACCCCAGGGGTTGTGAAACTTCAGGGGGCAGTCTTCTGAGGTCTGAGGGACCAGGGAGGGGGCAGCACCTGGACCCCCAGGGAGAGAGTATGTGGAACCGGTAGCAGCCTGCAGGCTAGGAGCAGGAGGAACTTCCCTACCGCTCTTTCCTCCCAGACTCGGGATTTTAAAGCCTGCTGGAAGCCAAAGGTCTTAGGAGCCACTTGGTTCTCTCCAAATGGTTCAGGCCCCCAGGGCTTAGCCCAGGTGGAGAAGGATGATGGTGGGGGAGGCATGGGGGGTGGGCTGGTGGGAGCAACTCACTAAAGTCTTGCCTCCACCTGGCAAGACTCATGCTTTCCATTTTGACGGTCATTACCTTCATGATCTGCATTGTCTGCCTTGCCTTGCAGACAGACAGGATGCTCGTGTAGGAACACTGGGCCCAGCCCTCTGGGTGACCTGTCACCCAGAACCACACAGTTCACACCAATTCTGAAAAGATTCAAGCGTGACACCGAGTTTTTTCCTGTTGTAGAGGAGTGAGTGCTGTAAGGGGCCATGTGTCAAGTAGGAGGTGACAGTGGTGGGCAGGCATAGGTGATGTTGTGACCTCGTATCATGGCAGCTGCTGGAATGACATGCTCTGTGAACTAAGCCAGGTAGAGTCTCTGTGAAGTTCCTCCAGCTGGATTTTGTGGAATAGAAGGGTAAACCTCAGTGGAAGCACCTTGACTTAAGGCTAAAGGGTCACTCGTCAAGGGCACAGGATTCCCAGCACCAGCTGACTTCAGAATATTGACAGAAATACGGAAATGGATGGACAGACAGGCACCATAATTTCTCTCTAAAATCAGAACTCGACTCATTGCATTATGTACCCAGGGCAAGGGGGGTTTCTAGTCTGTGCCAGTGGCTAAAGACATTTAAATTCAAACAAATTTAACATACCTTCTTGAGAACAATGTATCTTCATAAATTGTGTATGTTCGAGAGGGAAAAATCGTTAACTATAAAAACTCACAGTGCGGTATCTTGGGAAATATCAGGAAATGAAAAGCATAAAGCATATATCTTCCAATTTCCTTAAAATATGAGTGTGACATCCCTGTGCACGAGGGTGGCATGCTGACCCACTGCCAATGGAGCTCCCAGCTCACAGTCTACATCCTGAGCTCAAAATCCCACCTGCTTTGAGGTGCCGAGCCTGCTGGAGTCTCCAAGATGCCGGAGAGCTGGGCCAGACCATCATGGAACACAGGCCCTTCAGGGAGGACACGGGATTAATAGTGCTTCCTCCTTCACAACCGCAGGGTCTCAGGCTGTGTGGATGCTATTGCAGAGAGTATAGCCAGTGCTCTGCCCAAGGTCAGCATTCAGACAACCTGGAGCCAAACATTTACAGAGTCTGAGCTCTGGAGAAAATTTGCAAGTCATTCAGAAACCCAAATGTTTCTTTGCTTCTTTGTGGTTCATGTTAGACCTGGAGGTAAACTAATAAAGTTAAAGAAACCTGATATAAATCTATATGGATATATAGATATATAGAGAGATATATAGATGTAGATATATAGATAAATGGATGTAGATATATAGATTTATTTATTTATTTATATTTATTTTTTGAGTCAGGGTCTCACTCTGTTACCCAAGCTAGAGGTCAGTGGCATGATCATGGCTCACTGCAGCCTCAACCTCCTGGGCTCAGGTGATCCTTCTGCGTCAGCCTCCCTAGTAGCTGAGACTACAGACACATGCCACATCAGGATAATTTTTTGATTTTTTGTAGAGATGGGGTCTCGCCATGTTGCTCAGGCTGGTCTCAAACATCTAGGCTCAAGCAATCCTCTCGCCTTGGCCCCTCCAAGTGCTAGGATTATAGGCGTGAGCCATGGCATCCAGCTTCCTAGATATTTTTTGAGTGGGGTCAATGAAGTTGTGTACATGCTGAATGCTAGGAGGCCAAGGAGCCCCACGTCACACCCTTCCTGCAGTAGAGTCAGACATGGTGGTGCCACTGTGAACCCATTCCCTCAAGTAAGGGATGTCGTCTCCATGGAGTACAGTTTCTGAAATCTGTGGAGTATGTCCAGGTTAGTGAAAGTTAGGACACAAGAGCTGAGGGTATCTAGAGAGGCAGGGTGGGGAGGAGAAAGTTGAGGCATGCCCTGAACATTCAGCAAGTGTGATTGTGCCTATGTGGCCCCATTTCATCATTTTCGTATCAGGAGCACGTTTATTGAGCATCTACTACGTGTACGGCTAACTGGGAAAAAGACTGCATGCCTCTGCTTCCCCTGTAGGGCCCGTGTTCCATGATGGTGTAGCCCTAGAGACAGAACACTTGGGAGAGTTACAGGTTTTGAAGGTCAGACCCCTTTCAAAGGGTCTCTTAAAATGGAAAATTAGAGCAGTATGTAACTCTGTAAGGTTTTGGGAATTTCCATTCTAAACATTGGAAAAATGTGCACAAAATATAAAAAAGTTTTAAAAAGAGTCATTTACCACTGCTCAGGAGAAAGAGTATAATATATGTGCATTTGTTTTTAATAGAAAATAGGAAATAAAAAGAGTTATGTGTTGCTTTAGAATTTGGACTGGACTTTGAAAGTTTGAAAAAATAGCTTAAAATTATATTTTAAATTAGCGATGCCTTCTCTAGAATTTTCATTTTTGTGCCAATAGTCCTGTCAGCACAAGATCAGTTTTTCCTTATTTGTCATGTAGCTGGTTTTACTCAAGCTCAGGTGTGACCCATGGCAGGAGGAAGGGCTTTCCCTACTACGTCACCAGCGGTAGGAAGAACTGATGTTTCTGTCAGATGGCAGGTGTTTTGCAGGTGACTCTGGTGACCACGAGGGAAATACCCTCTTGCAAATGCCAAGTCTGAAATGCCTTTGCCAGACTTGCTTTGGGAAAGCCACCATTTTGTGTTCAGAGACTCTCCAGATGATCTTTAGATTGTTACCCCGAAGGAATCCTTGAAAATTTATTTCCTGTGGTTGATTTGCCAGTGGACAGGAGTTGCAAGAGCCATTTGAAGGGTGACTGCCTGTTTCTCATATCCCTCCATGATGGGATGTGCTTGGCGATCAATAATGATGCTGCTTTGCCCGCCTGGCTAACTTTAATCTTCTGCCCAAAACACCAACATCCAGCACGTCTCTGTGTGGTCTCTGTGTGAAACATGTTCTTCTTAAGTAACACCAGGGATGAGGAAAAACAGGGAGAAGCTGAGAAGCCGGGAAAGGCAAGTCGCATCCCCTGGCGGGCCTGGCTTTCACTCTGCCTGCAAAGCCTCAGCACGGTGGGCGACCTGGAGCACAGGGAAGTTCACCACCCATCCTTGTGGGGATGCTCAACAATGCAGGCTCTTTCTGAAGTTGTCTTCTGGAAACAATAGCGCGAGGCTTCCTCTTCACATGGCTGGGAATGGCATTGTCTGGAAAAGGCAGATTCGGGCCGGTTCCAGGGACTGGCATTACCCTCAGCAAACACCGTTTTCTACTGTGAATATTCTGGCTCTGGTGAATCAGGCATGTGAATGCTTGACATCCCCATGTCGGGAAACCATCATCCACAGAGCGTTCATCCGTGAGTGGGGACAAAGGAGACATGAGCTCATCCGTTTTGCCGAGGACAGGGGCCACGGTGACTTACCCAGACCCTCGTCCCTTCCCCAGACGTTGCACGGCCCGCTTCTCTGAGCCCCATTGTTCCTCCAACTGCGTCTCTGCATTTACAACATTTGATTGCGGCTTGACAGAAAACATGATCCCTGCTCAAGAATGTCTTAACAATGGCATGCTGTGGGGCTGGCTCATAATCAAGCAGCGAGGGGCCTGTGTGCCAAAGGGCCAGCAGGTGTAATAAGAACTTAATATGGGCCCCCAACCTCAAATGCAGAACCAAGGGGGAGAAAATAGACCTTTCACCAAACACTTCTGACACTTCATTCCATCCCTATCCTATCCCCACCATTAAATGAAGCTCAAGAGCTGGGTGTGGTGGCTCATGCCTGTAATCCCTGCAATTTGGGAGGTAGAGCCAAAAGGATCACCCAAGCCCAGCAGGTCGAGGCTGCAGTGGCCATGAGCGTGCCACTGCACCCCAGCTTGGGCAACAGAGTGAGACTCCGACTCAAAAAAACAAATAAATACCTAGAAAAAATAAACCAAGTTACTATTCAGTGGGGTGTCAGTATTCAGTGGGGTGTTGAGCTATGGCTGAAGAGCTTTTGTTTCATTCTTAAGCTTCCTTAGAAACAGGGAAATTACCCTGTGAAGAGAACCAGCAACTTCTAAGAGCACCAAGGTCACAGGGACTCAGTCTACTAGAGATGAATATGCATGGGCTTTGGAATCAGCAAAACAGAATTGGAATCCTGCCACTTCATCGCTGGGAGACATTAAGTGACGCATTTAATTTTTCTGAGCTTCTCTTTATCTGTAAAATATGGTTAAACATGGAGGGATGTTGTGTTAAACAAGATAATGGAGCGAAAGCCTTAACAAAGCGACGGCACGTTCAACAGGTGTGATTCGGTCAATGTGGCCCTATTTCATCATTTTTGTATCAGAGCGTGTTTATTGAGCACTTACTATGTATAGATACTCAGTGGTGGAGAAGCTTGTCTGACCAGCGCTGGCACTGGGTATGACCTGAGTGTGGTGACAAGTGGGGTGGGACAGTTCTGTGGAGGAGGCTCCATAAGAGGGAAATAAGGAAAGGCATTTTGGTGAGGAAAAAAAGGGTAACTACAAAGCACAGGACTGTGGAGAGGCCTAGAATGTTCACAGAGTCACTAAGGGTCAGGGAAGATGAGGCTCAGGTTGGCATGTGTGTGGCGTGCCATGGCTTGGCTTTTACTCTTTGGGCAAGAAGAGATTTTTTCTGTTGTTGATTTTAGAGATAGAGTTTTGCTCCGTCCCCCAGGCTGGAGAGCAATGGGGTGATCATGTCTCATTGCAGCCTCAGCCTCCTGGGCTCAAGCAAACCTCCCACCTCATCCTCTTGTGTGGTGGGCACTACAGGTGTGCATCACGACACCCAACTAATTTTTTTATCTTTTGTAGGGATGGGGTCTGTGTTGTCCACACTGGTCTCGAACTCCTGGCCTCAAGCAATCCTCCCTCCTCAACTTCCCAAAGCACTGGCATCACAGATGTACGCCACCACCCTCAGCCCAGAAAAGGTTTGTGACCAGGGAAAGATATCATCATCTTTTTGTTTTAGAAGGCTCATTCTGCTGAGAATACTTGGATGCATGGAGGTGTTGAATGACCTGGTGGTAATTGGTCAGTGCTACTGAGTCCGGAGGAAGGTGACAGAGCTGGGGGAGGTGCCAAGGGGCGACCAGCTGTCACCAAAAGCTAGCTCAGAGGCAGAACTGAAGAAGGAGAGCAGAGGACAGTACTGACCCCAAGTGGTGGGACCTTCGGAGGCTAAGTGATGCCCTCCGCCGGTGAACACATTGTTTAAGGTTGTTTGCAAAGTGCTTTGCTATACCCCGTGGGACAGGCAGCTCAATTGGTAGTGTACTTATTTTACAGATGTGGCAACTGACTCTTGCCTATGAACACATAGGTGACAAAAGCTGAAACCAGAGCTAGGTCTTCTGTTCCAAGCCTGACACTCTTTGGTCTCACTCTGTCACCCAGGCTGGGAGTACAGTGACAAGATCTCGGCTCACCAGTCTCAACCTCCTGGGCTCAAGGTATCTTTCCACCTCAGCCTCCTGAGTAGATGTGAGACTACAGGTGTGCACCACCATGCCCAGCTAATTTTTGTGTGTGTTTTTTGTAGACAAAGGATTGCTATATTGCCCAGGCTGGTCTTGAGCTCCTGGGCTCAAGCAATCTTCTCACCTTGGCCTCCCAAAGTGCTGGGATTACAGGCATGAGCTCCTGGCCCTAGCACTCTTTGACGATTTGATGCCTACTTCCCAGGACCCCAAAGATTCCTAAACAGCTGATGCAGAGAAATGTGTCCCCACCTGCTCCCTATGGGACCACTTCCTCTGTCTCCTTGAAGCCAAGGCCAAGTCAGGCCTCCGTTGGGGCTGACTGGCTGTCTAGCACTCCCTGCGGCTCTCATGTTTCTTCCTGCAGCATCTTAAGACCCCAGAGGTCCCGGCACTCACACTTCTTGGTGGCCAAACAGCAGGTATCCTTGTGTTTGGTCAAAATGATATCAACTCCATGTGGTTACACTGGTTACCTGGGTTGCCTAGAAACTTGGATGGATGTTGATTGTGAAAACGAAGGAGACATAATTCCTGTTTAAATGCATGCAACCTCTTTGTTAGGTGGATGATTTTATTTCAAAAGTGAAAACCCAGGAGATATCTTGTAAAAGGGATTCTGGTAGTGAAACGCGGAAACAACTGTTCATGAATAATCTTCATTCCTTCCCACTCTGCCCCGATTCCCCGGATCCTGCTTCAGCAGCCCAGCCTGCTTGTTTCCCCTACCCCCCGTCCCCCACCCTTCCTGAACACTTCCTTCCATAACTGCTTATAACCAGTGTTTCAATATTTCACGAGAGTCTGGCTGACATGGCTTGGGTTATTACTGGGTAGGAACCTGTTTTTTTCTGCTGGCGAATGCACTTCTAAAATAGACCTTTTTAAAGCTTCAGTGTTGCATTTCTCTCTTCCTGCAGCACTGTGCACAGTGCTTGAGACATAATAGTAGCTCAGTAAAATGTGAATGGGCCTCATCTGAGGAGAGGGGAGGAGGGACGAAGAGAGGTGAACTGGAATCATCTGAGCAGCCTCTTACACCAGACCCCCTCAGTGTGTTCTCACAGCATCGAAGACCCCAGGGGGGCTTGACTACAGACAGCAAAGTGGGTAGCAATACAGCGGTAAGCATCACTGATGATGATATTGGACCCAGAGAGACACAGGTGGAACTATTCCCCATGATAGAGCAACAGCAGGAGCATTTTTCTTAGAGCCACATGGTGCAGGAGCTAGCTCACACCAGCTCACAGGAACCGAATGTACACAACTCTGCAGCTCCTTGTCTAGACTCTTCTATTTGGAGGTTTGAAATTGGCACGGTAGGAGCATTCATACCACTCCTCAGGGTGTTCCCAAGCTAGTTAACAACCACTGGCCAGCACACCCTGCTTATACTCTTTCTATACTTCCAGGGAATGTAGGTCCTTAAGGAGTGGTTGTACTGCTGTGGCAAAGCAAAACGAACACAAGTTTTATTTTCTTACTTCTAATTTGTTATTTAATAAAACAGGGTCTTATTGTGTTGCCCAGGTTGGTCTTGAGCTCCTGACCTCAAGTGATCCTTCTGCCTTGGCCTCCCAAAGTGCTGGGATTATAGGTATGAGCCACCATGCTTGGCCCAAGGTTTACTTTTTTAATCCTTGACACCTTACCTGGCCTTAATCCAGATTGAAGCAGAAAATGTTGGTCTTAAAAAAGCATACCCTCAGGTTGAGTGCAACGGCTCACACCTGTAATCCCAGCACTTTGGGAGGCCAAGATAGGAGGTTCGCTTGAGGCGAGGAGTTTGAGCATCACAAGGCTGGTGGAACCAGAGCCAGGCTAGAACCGAGGCCTCCAGACTCATCGTCCAGTACTCACCTGGCTCTCTGCCACCTATCTTTAGGCTGCAGCATCATCAGCCAGATACTGGCAACATTCTTCTATCAGTACCCACTTCTGCCTCTCTTCCTGCTTTATCTACCTGCTGGAGATGCCAGCACATTTCATGAGTTGTTTGTTTCTCTAAGGTGGCATCTGAAGGTTCTAGAGTTTTCCAGGAAGAGATAAACAGACATTTTTTCCCCTCCATGATGTAGATATCTTTCTCTCTGCAACTCTGTATTTTCAATTCTCTGTATACTAGGGAGAAAGTCTCGGTTTTACACTCCTACTGACACCTGACAATTTTCCTCTAAGTGGGAGGGCTCAGTAAATGCTACCATTTAAATAACAGTTCTGGGAACCAGAAAAGACTGAAATGGGTGGGGCAGGTGACAGGTGAGGTCTTGAATCTCAAAGCAGGGGCCTCCCCTCTCTCTTAGATGGCCCCACCCTCCCTCTGAGAGGGCCCTGCTGTGCCCTGCTCTGACATTGATCACACTCCCATCCCTGGTCCCTGGGCCAGCCTGTCTCTCTTCCCCACAGAATGGGGCATGCTGGGGCCTCATCTCTATTCTTAGAGCCTCACACAGGGCCTGACTCCTGGTAGATGCTCAGTGGCTAGCCTGTGCTGAGGAGCCCATGCTTGAGCCAGACTGCCATGCTCAAATCCCAGTTCTGCTACTTCCTAGCTCTGCATCCCTGGACAAGTTGGCTAAACTCTGTGTGCCTTGATTCCCTCATCTGTAGAAGTAGTACTCGCCTCATGTGGTTGCTATGAGGGGGGAGGACCAGCAATGAGAATGGCCCAGGACACAGACAGCACCATGGTGGCAGCTCTCAGGAAACCTCCCTTCTTCCCAACAGCTCAGGGTGGTGGCAGCTTCCAGGGTGCCCAAGTCAGGCTCCTTCTGTCTTATGGCCTTGCCATCCCTAGGGTGTTGTCCTCACCTGCATGACTGAAGGGCACAACTGTACTGTATCCATGCTCCAGGAGGAAGGAAGGAGAACAAGAAAGCAAAGAACAAGCCGCTTCCCCTACAAGGTCATGTCCTGGAGGTACCTCTCTGTCCACCCCCCGGCCGTCCCAGCTGTACCCAGCTGACACTTGTTGGCAGGGTTCCACAGCTAGAAGGAAGCGGGGGTTGTGGAATGGGGGGCAGGTAGCAGGCTGAGCCCCAGAGTGTAGAATACAAGAACGCTATCATCTTGGGAGTGAGGTCTGCTCAGATAATTCCACAGAGACAAAGGCGAAGTGGAAGGCTCATAACTCCGCCCCCATCCCATGGGCTTCCAGTCAATGTCAGGTGCTTCCCACTTGACGTTCATTCTTGTGCATGGTCCACACAATAATCTATCAGTTTGCTCACGAGCAGTCATTGTACCGGTGTCTCCACATGATATTCACTTCATGCTCAGAAATCCCAGGCAGGCCGTGGGATTGCCCCATTTCCTGGATGTGTCTCACAGAGGGAGAGTGTTGTGTTGCAGTCACACAGTCTCCACATCGTGAGCTAGGATCGGAACCCAGGCCTCACTCTGCTTATTTCTTGTTCCATGGATGCCCCTCGAGTCCACTTTGGGCACTTGTGACTTTCACCCTGTGGGTTTCCCTGGCTCCCGACACTGTGCCTGCATATACAGTGTGTACCTGTTGTAGTTAATAACTGCCTGTTTTGCACCCATTATTCTAGAATCCCCTGTTTTCCTGATGTGCACATTTCCTGAGCAGCCCAGAGTTCTTCATTCAACTGAAGAACTCTGGACTGCTCTTCTCTTTAGAGATACTAGAATTTCCATTATGAAGCCTAAAATGGACCGGGCACAGTGGCTCACACCTGAAATTCCAGCACTTTGGGAGGTTGAGGCAGAAGTATTGCTTGAGCCCAAGAGACCAGCCTGGGCAACATAGCAAGATCTTATCTCTACAAAACATACAGAAATTATCTAGACATGGTGTCACATGCCTGTAGTCCCAGCTACTTGGGAGACTGAGGCAGGATTGCCTAAGCCCAGGCGGTCGAAGTTACGGTGAGCCGTGATTGTGCCACTGTACTCCAACCTGGGTCACAAAGTGAGATCCCAACTTAAAAAAAAAAAGAGCCTAAAACTGAAGACAAATCGTACTTTGTTATCGTCGTTTCTTAAAGCCTAATTTTAAAAAAAGCCTGTGGGTCGGGCTGTTAATGGCCTTAATGAGAAAGTAGCTGCTAGTCAAACAGATGGGTGACTGGGGGAAGAAGAGTCGGCCCTGTTCCATTTCCTGGTATGTGGGAAGTGAGCGTGACCAGACTGGACTTAGCCGAGACTGTCAGAAGTAGCTGAAATGCTCATTTCTAACATCCCTGAACTTCAAATAACACCCTTAGTTCCCAGTCCTATTATAGGTGATCCAACATGACTTCCCACACCATCCTCTTTCAAAGATGCAAGTCACACGGCACGTCTGTAAAATGCTGAAGGCTGCACCGTGTGAGCCGCAAAAAATCAAAGTTTTCCGACTTTGCCAGCCCAGTAATGCTGCCAGGTGCCAGCTTGTGGCATTTCTGTCAGAAACCCAGCTGGCATGAAAGTGGGTTTTTAATCCAGCCTGGAGTAGCCCCCACATTCAGAAATGTTTGCATGACTACAGAAGTCTAAATCAGGCCTCACTTTCCCCCTGAGCTAGGGGAGGAGGGACGTGGAGCCTTGGAAAAGAGTTGGCACCATTCTGGGAGCCAGATTAGCACACCCCAAGAAAAGGAGCATGCTGGGTCAGCCACTCAGCTTCCCCCCCATACACCCCCACCACACACTAACCCAGACCAGCCTCACATGGCCCAAAAACAGTTCTGAGGAGGGAAGGTTGTTTGACTTGTGGCATTAAAACCAAAGAGGAAAATTATCTGAAGAGATGGGGTAGAACTAAATTTAAGAGAAATAATAAAAATTGTGGCTAGGTTTCTCTACATCCTTTTTTCTCCCTCATTTATCCAGTAGCCTACAGAACACTAGCAGGATAATCCCCCCCGCCCCCCAACCCAGCCCCATCATTTGATTATGGAATTTCCCACTCAAAAACCTGCAACTGTTTCCTGTTACCTGTTGAATGACTAAAGTCCAAATGCCTTTACTCAATTCTTCCTTTTCTTCCTCATAAAACAAAATATTTTTAAAACTAATGATAAGCCATCTGGATGTAGAGTGGCCAGAAGGAGGCAAGGAGAGTAAGTGACTTTCCACAACAAACGTGTGTTTGTCTTGCTTTTGGGTCTTGAAGGCAACTGGGGTGGTTCCATATTTGGCTGTAGGCCAGGTGCAAGTCTGTTCCATGTGTTTCTCATTCTGGGGTCGGTGGGATCTGGGAATGTCCCCCTCATGGGTAGATGGTAGGGACACCAGAGGGCAAGCCAAGCCACATTTAGGTTTTCTGGTTAGATGTGGTGTCATCATTCCTGTTCACAGTCCATCAGCCACAGGAAGTTAGCTGACCAAGGCCAACTCACAGGGCCAGAAAGTTTACTTTGTTCACTCCAATGGAAGCCCTGTATGTAGAACCCTATACCAAAGGATGGGCGTGCATAAATCCGTAACAGACACGAAAGAATTGAGAACAGAAGTTCAGTTTGCCACACTCACTGCTTTAGTTTCCTGGCGCTGCCATAGTGAATGCCACTGGGTGGCCTAAACAGCAGAAACTGATTTCCTCACCGTTCTGGAGGCTGGAAGTCCAAGATCAAGTTGCAGGCAGGGCTGGGTCCTCCTGAGACCTCTCTCCTTGCCTTGTGGTGGCCGTCTTTGCCTTGTGTCTTCCCTCTGTGTGTGTCCGCATCTTGGCCTCTTCTTCATGTAAGGACACCTGTCATATTGTCACCCATATGACCTTGTTTTACCTTAATGACCCCTTTAAACACCCTATCTCCACAAACATCCCATTCTGAGGTCCTAGGAGTAAGGATTCTACAGACGAATTTCGGGAAGAGAGACAGTTCAGCTCGTAACAATGCCTTTTTATATACTTTTGCCAACCAGGAAGACAATAGGTTATGTTCACAGCAGAGGGCAGGAGAAGATTTAGAGACACTCTTCTTTAGGGACTTAGAATCTATTACGCAATCACATACATGTCCAGAACACGGATAGGAAGCCCAATTTGATCTTTGTCATCAGAAAGCCGCAACAGTGTTATCTTCGGTTGTGCCCATAGAGAAGGGAGCAGTTGATTAGGATTTTGTGGTCATGGAAGCAAGAGATCCTCTCAACAGAAATGACCCTTGTTCTGGGTCTTGGGGTAGAGCAAGGCTATGGGGGTGGCAGGAGCAGGGAGGAGAGAATATTTTGATTTTGCTGGCGCTACCATAGTGAATACCACTGGGTGGCCCAAACAACAGAAATTGATTTCCTCACAGAAAATCTTTGTGGTGTTGGGACATTGTGTACCTGGTGACATTGGTGAGGAGGGACTGAGGCAGAGGGCCTGGAGGGCCACAAACACCAGACTGGGGCTGTATTCTCCAAGGAAGACACAAGCAGAGAAATGCATAATTTAGCTGGTCACCATGCTGGGCCCCCAGGGGTACATCTGAGAGGGGAAATTATGTTGAGATAGTCCCAGACAGGGCTAGAGAATATCACCATAGTAGGACCCTCAAGGGTGCTGGTGGGTCCTGGAATGCAGGCTGGGGTGCCTCTCCAATGACATCTCCAGTGGAAGCTGCCAAGGTTTAAGTCCAAGTCCCTTCCCAGGGGCAGAAGTGGCCCAGGAGCCAGAGCAGAAGCCTACAGACACTGCTAGGTACCCGGCAGGAGCCCTGGGGAAACCCAGCAGGGAGAACTGGCATCAACCTCTCAATGGCCAGTTCCTTGGTCCTCAATGACTCCAAGAACAGGGGATTTCATTCTTTGGGTTATAGGACTTCACTCCCAGGGGCTGGGGGGGCTGCGAGGCTGGGCAGGGGGACTAGTGGGGTGACAAGATGTTAGACGGAGCCGCGGGTGTGGAAATGGGAATGAGACCCAAGAGTTCTGGCCCCATTGGGGTCCACTCACATGTCCAACCTGGTTCCCCGGGCTCCTCTTGGCCCCAGACCACCTCACCTGCCTCACCTATACATGGGCAAGTCCCCTTTCCTGAGCTGTCCCATGCCAGGAACTGGGACTGAGACTCCCCATGGATCCTTAGCTATGGAGTCAAGACAGATGACCAAACACCCAGGGAATCTGAGGAGAGACACTTTTTTAAAGGGATGAGGTAAACAATAATGAGGTCAGGTTGTTTCTTTAGTTTTTAAGGACACAGATAATACATGAGTTCATGCTTACTAAAAATTCACATAGAGGAGAAGTATGTTGAACAGAAAGTCAGGGTCTCACTCTGTCACCCAGGTTAGAGTGCAATGGCATAATGATCATGGATGGCTCACTGCAACCTTGACTTCCTGGGCTCAAGCAATCCTCCCTCCTTAGCTTTCTGAGCAACTGGGACTACAGGCACACACCACCATGCTCCACTCATTTTTTCTTTTAGAAACTGAGTCTTGCTATGTTGCCTAGGCTAGCCTCAAAACTTTGGGCTCAAGTGATCCTCCTGCCTTTGCCTCCCAAAGTGCTGGGATTACACCTGTGAACCACCACACCCAGCCAAACATTTCTTTTTATCTTTACTCACCCTAAAGACACCTAGTTTCCCAGAAGGAACGATTGATTGTTGACAGTTTCAAGGGAAACTTTCCAGATCTTTAGGAGGTTGTCAAAAAACGATGTTCTCTTTTGTTTTAACAGCTTCATATGTTCCTAAAAGTCATATGTGGAGACCCATGGAGACTGCCCTGAGTGTAGCTGCGGTGATGAATGTGGAGATGGGGGTTGGGGACTGCCCCTGGGTGCCGAGGGGCCTTCAGTCCTGTGGCTCCGTGGAGTCAGGCCACCTCCATCTCACAGGTGACCATCTGCCCTCTCCCACCCACTTGATTATAGGGAGGATCCTTCCTCACTTGCCCAGCTTCTGGTGTTTCTAGAGATGCCTGACATCTCTCCAGTTTCTGTTTTTCTTTATTTCCATAGCTTTAGGAGGTACAAATAGTTTCTGGTTACATGGTTGCATTTTCAGGTTTCTGTCTCTGAGATCACGCACACTTCTGTGTTTCTTTGCATATCCTCTCCCGAGGGACATGAATTTGGAGGGGACACTGTTCAACCCACTCATGATAGTAATTTTTCTGTGTCAACATGACGGTGCCACAAGATGTCCAGATATGTGGTTAAACATTATTTCTGGGTGTGTGTGAGGTGTTTCTCGAAGAGACTAACATTTGGACTGGTAGACTGAATGAAGCCAATGGCCCTCCCAAATTCAGACGGGGTCAGAAATGTGTTGAATGTGGTTGCCACCCAGGCATCCGCTAGTCAGCCTGACATAAGTACTTCGAAACCTAGTCATGTCCCGCCACCTTTGGCCTAGTTAAAACTTCCCCTCCTTGGTGGTTGTTGGGATACAGCCTGTATGTTCCTTATCCCACAGACACAAGACCCAGCTGCTGACCCTGACAGTCAACACCAGAGTTTGATCAACACGTCCTCGCTTTCGGGTGCATTTTCTTTAAAGTAGCCCATTCACATCCACAACCCGGTGGGGATGCATAAGAAGAACGCCCACAGATCTTAATAAAGGCGTAGACCCACTGGTGTGTCCTCTCGCTCGCTCTCTCTCCACTCCACCCTGCTGGTTGAATTCCCTGTCATCTGTGACTTCTCCTCAGCCTCCCAGTACCCTAACCTCTGGTCTGTGGATAATACATGTCCTCTGTTTCATACACTTTGAAAACTCATGAAAAATAATTTTGAAAATGCATGAAAATACCTTAATAAAGGCCTAGATCCAGAGGTGTGTGCTTTCCCTGTCTCTGCATGTGTTTATCTGTCTCTTTCTCTGACTCTGTCTCTCTCTCTCTCTCTTTCTCTGTCTCTCTCTCTGTCGGTCTGTCTCTGTCTCTTTCTCTCTCTGGCTCTCTCTCTCTCTCTCTCTCTCTCTCTCTGTCTCTGTTTGTCTCTCTGTCTCCTTCTCTATATTTCTTTCTTTCTCTCTCTCTCTCTCTCTCTGCCTGTCTCTGTTGGCCTATCTGTCTCTTTCCCTCTTGCTCTCTATCTGTCTCTCTGTCTCTTTCTCTCTCTCTCTCTTGCTCTCTCTGTCTTTCTCTCTCCCTCTCTCTCTCTTGCTCTCTGTCTCTGTTTGTCTGTCTCTATCTCTGTCTCTTTCTCTCTTTCTCTGCCTCTGTCTCCCTACCCCCTAACCTGCTGGTTGATCCCCCTGTCACCTGTAAACTTCCCCTCAGCCTCCCGGCACCCCAGCCTCTGACCTGTGAGTAATACTTCCCCTATTTCAAGCATTTTGGTTTCACCTCCTCATCGTGTGTCACCTGACACATGTCCGAACCTAACTTTCCCTGGGTGAGGGCTTGTCCTGTCCTAGACAGTGGCTGTCTTGGTTTGTGGCCTTTCTCAAGAGAGTGAGAAATCTCAAGACACAACTAGAAAGAAGGCATAACAGGGCAACCCTCTTGGGTCCCCTCCCATTGTGGGAGATTTTCTGTCCCCTCGATAAACACGGCTTTAAAAAAAAAGAAAGAAGGCATAACAACAATAGCAACAAAAATCACAACCATGGACTGTAGCTCATCTGCTGAAGACCTGGAGAGAACGAGAAGTCAGAGATGGGCTGACTCTACTCTCTGACTGTTGGACTGGAAGATAAAGGTCTTCTCCTGCAGAGGCCGCTCCTGGTCCTCGGGTCTTCAGACTTAGGCAGGAATCTGTGTCGTCGCTCTCCAGGGCTTGACCTTCAAACTGCACCACCAGGACTCCAGCATGCTGACAGCAGGTCCTGGGCTTGTCAGCTTCATCATCCATCACATACACAGCCTACGACTTCTGTCTCCCTGGAGACCCCTGCCTGCCCGGTCCCCACCAGAGGGAGCTTTTGGAGTGTGCTGCTCAGACGTGACCCAGAAGGTGGCAGGGTTTGTGGACCTGCACAGGCCTCTGATCCCCCATCCTGGCGGCCCTCTGTTCCCTTTGTCTGAGCCTTGGTGTTGCCACCATCCTGTGCCAGGATTACTCAGACATCACAGGAATGAGAAAACCTGTGGCCAATGTGGACTCTCATTCAAGGCTAGTGGAGGGATCCGCTGATTAGAAAATCCACTAGAAGGGGACAGAATCTCAGCTTTGAGTGAAGTCAGCCTGGGGGAGAGGGAGGAGGCGGGCGGTCCCCGGAACTGAGGAGGCTGGAAGATGGAGGCCCCCACTGACTCTGCCTAGAGTGAATGGCAGTCATGGTCCTCAGGGCTGAGGCTGGCAAATAGCAGAAGCCAGCAGCACACCTTCCTGATCTCAGAGTCCGGATTCTATCTATTCCTCCCCAACTGTGTGATCTTGGGCACATTGCTCGCCCTCTCTGTGTTTTCTTGTCTACAAAACGAGTGTGGCACACTTGCCTGACTTGCCTCCCTGGCTGGCACCTGTCCTCACCAAGACTCTATAGGATGGGGTGCCCTGCAGGTGCTGTGTGTGTCACGCCTGATGGTAGCTGCTGGAACGGTTCCCTCTCCTACCTCCTCTCCCACAACTGGACCGAGGAGGCTGAAATGCCACTCCCCCCGCTGTCCTCAGACACACGCCTCAACCTGCTGTGGCCCGGCCCTGCCCACCACCTGCTGACCAAAGAGGAGAGGGAGATTATTAGGAAATTATCCACTCAGCCTGTGTACATCTCAGTCTTCCCCTCTGCTTTTGAGAGCCTTTCATGGAACCCAGTGTCGTGCTGACTTCTAGGACTTCTTTCTCTAGCCACCTGTAGCCAGAAGTTTCTGGAAGGGAGGCTGCCCCTGAGCTGCCCTGCAAGCTTAGTGACCCCTTCAGATTACCCTCAGAGGGTCCTGGTTTGTTCCCTTCCCATCTGCCTGAAGCACCCCGCAGCCTGGGATGACTCCTGGTACCCCACACCCAACCCAAGCTAGGGGGTCAGATTCACACCCCAACTTTAACAGCCTTGTGAGACATGGATTTCATGGAGGATTTCGAGTGAGCCTGGGAAGAAGCTCAGTCACAGGCTGACTATCCCCAGCCCCCTCTCCACCCACTGCCCAGCTGCCCCTCCTTCCCCTCCCCCAGTCCCTGCTCCCCACCGGCTCCCCTCTCTCTCCAGTACTCTCTGCCTGCCTTTTTCTGACATTACTTCCTGACTTCCATTCTCCTCACCACCAGGTTCAGCACACAAAGACCCTCCTAGGCCTCCCGGGGAGACCGGGGGTCCGGACCTTCACCCACTGACTCTGCCTACTGTGAACGGCAGTCATGATCCTCTTTTGAGACCATGAGAATGAGTCAAAGACTCCCAGAGTGTCCACACACAGATGCACTTGCCCCTGTCAACAGGGCTGGCCCCTCACACCTCATGGATGAGGGCTCTTGGGGACCACTGGGGGAGTTCCCTCCCTGCAGGCAGGTGCCTTCTTGAGTCTCAGAGACTGGCACCTCCCGAAGGAGAATGAAGAGACAAGGAGCAGTTTCAGGGGGCTCATGGTAGTGCCTGTAGGGATAGCTGGTCCCTCTGCCTCCCAGCATAAGCAGGCGTCAGGTGATCAGGGGAGTGATAGCGCTGGCCTGCTTACTCGTGTGCCATGTCCTAGCATTTACAGAAACCTACCACCACCACCTAGGGGGCGGGGGGGGGGGGAGACCCGCTCTGGCTTGAAGATGTCAGCACACAGCGGATCAAAAGTTTAGCCCGGAGGCTGCTGTCAGCCACTCAGGCACATAACTTCATACAGTTCCAGAGATCTGTGGTACAGGGACCGTGACGGGGAAGCTGGCAGAGAGGACAGGCTGGAGTCGCAGGAGGGGCAGCAGGAGGAGGGCCACAGGATGGGGGCTTCTGCAGAACTGTCTACAAGTGGGCAGCCTGAGCCAGGACTGAGGGTTGGGCTGGCGTGGCCCCAGGCTTGAGGGGGCAACCCTGCTCTCTGCTTCCCTGAGACCTGCAGGCTTGAAGTTTGACAGTCTGAGCAGTCTGATCTCTTCATGCAGGGCTCCCCGCTCGACTCATCCTCCTGAGGGAGGGGGCGCACCTGAAGGACTGCACTGGCCTCCCTTCAAAGACTCCCCTGTCCCTTCTTTTACTCTCTCTCTGGAAAGTAGCTGCTCCTTTCTCCACTGGGCACCAAAAAAGCAGGCCTGGAACTCACCTGGGAAGTGCCAGGACCAGGAGCACATCCCGCCGTGGCCATCTCATTCTTTTCTACTCACGCGTTAGAGAGGGCTCAAGGTCGGTCGGGATCAAGGTCGGTCAGACTCCATTGGGACGGGCTCCCTGCCTTCATCCCTGAGGCAGGTTGTTCAGTGCAGGTTAGCCGCAGAGAGATGAATTTCTTGTAGGCAGTTTAAATTAAGATAGCATAAGCGTTCAGACAGCTTTCTTATCAATGTGCGACCTTTACCCAAGCACACCAGACTTGATCACTTTGCAGGTTGGAATGTGGGTCTACCAACACAGAGAATCACAGAAACAATAGGAAATTGCCCAAAACACAGACATCATGTTCTAAGAAAAGCCCATACCTAGTTAGGCAATGATGTTAATTATTTAGAAGGCCCTGGTGACCTTAGAAGGTTGAGAGATCATAATCAAAACTTCTGACGAGATACCTGCAGCCCACCATAAGTGTGGGCTCATGCTTTGCTTAATCATGATTGTGAAACTATATAAAGCATCTTGTCAGAGGCCGGCACCTGCTTTCTCTTAAGGGACCCATGCTCACTCTTGAGTATGCCTCTTTCTTTCTAATAAACTCTGTCTTTTTTTCTATTTTAATATTTGCGATGATTTTTTTTTTTTAAGTCTTACTATGTTGCCTACGCTGGTCTCAAACTCCTAGGCCCAAGAAATTCTCTCGCCTCAGCCCTCTCAAAGTGTTAGGATTACAGGCTTGAGACACCATGTCCTACCAAATTCTGTCTTAAATTATGCTTGAGACTTGTTCTGAAATGCTGTGGTAAAGCTAAAGAACCCACGGAGAGGCCGGGCATGGTAGCTCAGCCTGTCATCCCAGCACTTTAGGAGGCTGAGGCGAGTGGATTGCCTGAGCCCGTGGGTTCGAGACCCACCCAGGCAAATTGGCGAGACCTTGTCTCTACAATAAATCAAAAACTAGCTGGGTGTGGTAGCACGAACCTGTAGCTATGGCTACTTGGAAGGCTGAGGTGGAAGGATCGCCAGAGCCTAGCAGGTAGAGGCTGCGATGGCCGGAAGCATGCCACTGCACTCCAGTCTGGGTGACAGACTGAGACTCTGACTCAAAAAAAAAAAATGAACCCATGGAGCAACACGTTGCAGTCTATGGGCCATCAATCCCAATCCTTAGGTTCTGGCCTTTATGACACTATCAGAGGTTTGGGGACAGATTTCCTGTGGCTAGAAGACACTAGCTGCATTCTTTATGAACCTTGCAAGACAGAACCGGGGCCCCACCTGCGGACGAAGGCCTGAGCTTAGCCCGGATTCCTGTACCTGCTTGTCATATACAAGGAGGCTCTGCAGGCTGCGGCCCTGGAAGTGGGATTCGACTTGCCCACCTGCTGGGCTCAGGCGCCAGGCAAGCGTCCTGCACCCCCAGGTCACCTGCCTTGGGCTGCTCCTGCCCCCAGCACTGCCATCTGGAAGGAACCTGTGGGAGTCAGTTTCCTGTTTCTCCCTACAGGTCCTCTCATCGGCAAGGGGCCACCAAGGCCCGGTGGTTCAAGCAGGCGGGGACTGAAGGCCTTATTCCCACAGGTGAGCTGTGTGTCTTGCATGACTTTTCTGAGCCTCGATGTTCTGTGTAGGCGATGGCATGTGTGAGAGGCACACAGGGGCCCCAACAGGAAGGGACTGCCATTCTGTCCCCCCTGCTCCCTACTGCTGCTCAGCCCAACCTCATTCCTGCTGTTCCCCCACCTCAGAGTGGCACAGAATGTTGCAGGTAATCATAGACTGCCCAGGATTTTTTGTTTCTGAACCCTGTGTATTTTTCTTGCCTTCCCAAATAGACTGAACTCTCTAAGGGAAAGGACCACACCTAAATAGAGACAAGACCTCACTATGTGGCCCAGGCTGATCTTGAACTCCTGGACTCAAGCAATCCTCTCTCCTCGACCTCCCTATGTGATGGGATTACAGGCATGAGTCGCAGCCCCTAACTTCAGTCTTTATTCTTGAAAGCACTGAGCAAAACTGGGTGCATACAGACTGCTTCAGAAATGGTTTGAAAGCAGAAACTCTTATGATACCCAGTTAAAACTGCCAGGCAATTATGCATGTAAAAAATTCCCAATCGTATGCGCAGAAAAAAAAAGATCAAAGGGAATGAATCAAAACGCCCTGATTATGCTGTGATAGTGCCGTTTATTTCATCTAATTTAACAAACACATATAGAGCATTTACCCTGAGCCAGACATTCTGAGAAGTGATTTGCAAATATTAACTCATTTAATCTAATCCTCAGAACCATCCTATGAGGCAGGTGTTTTTATTGTCATCATTTGAAAGATGTGGAAACTGAGGGACAGAGCGATTAAGACAGTCAAGGTCACACAGCTAGTAGTGACAGAGCTGGGATCCTGAATCCAGAGTTGATGATGTTAAGTACATGTGCTCCAGGGAGAGTTCTTCATTTCTTTATGTTTCTAACTGTAAATGACTGCATCCCCCACGTGTCTTCGCCATATCTGTGGGCTGCTTTTATGACGACGTCTGTCAAGGTGCACACATTGGGAGATGTCACCCAGTGGAAGGTGCCCTAGGGACCAAATGTGAGAGTGAAGTGGCTGGCGTGTCCACTGGCCCCACAGGTGGACATCTGCCTCTGGCCCTCTCCCTGTGAAGGCAGGTTGGGACTGTTCTGGTGAGGTTCAGGCCTTTGTGGCATTGTCCGGGGTTTGGGGACAGATTTCCTATGGCTAGAAGACACTAGCTGCATTCTTTATGGCCCATGTTATAAATAGAGGGCCTGCAGAGCAGGGGAAACTTTGCTGCAAGTCACAGGTCCCTGGGCAACTGTGGTCACCAGCCCTAGTGTGCAGCTCCGAGTCTGGACAGCCTGAGGCTGGCACCATCAGGCACTTTCTGAGAGTGTGATGGGTCAGTGCATGGTTGGAGAGAGTTATTGATTGTGGCGTCTCCATCTCCCCTCTTGGGGCTTTTTCCCTCCCTTAGTCCATCCCACCTTCTCCTTGCCTAGGCCTGGCTCCCCTCAGCAACATACAGTTGGCAGCACCCTAGTGCAGTTGCTCTTGACCTGCTATACCTCCTAGGGATAAGGAAAACACATCCAAAGGAATGAGTCTCTAAGAGTGAAATTCCAGACACTGTGGCCCCCATGGTAGGGGACTCCTCGGGATGGGGAAAGGACTTCCCCGCTTCCCTTCACTCTGATCCCCAGGGGACTGCTAACTGCCGGGCTCGAGGACACCCTAACCCTGAGCTTGCCTGTGATGCAGCCATCAGGGTCCCGGCTGCAGTGAAGGCAGATAGGAGTTGACTACATGGGGCAGAAGGCACCTGCTGCCTCACAGTTGCAACTGGACCTTGAGCCACAAGGTGGGTAAGTGGACACCATGCAAACATTGATGAAGTTGTGCTCCTCATTGTGTTACACTGTGCCTCAAGAAAAAGACCCTGAGGGAGAAAACAGCGGCCCTCTTTGGAGAGAAGCAGCACTGGGGGGCACGTGGGCGCGTGACTTCTAGTGGTCAGAGGGTGTCGCTTCAAGCCCTGTGGGGTCACTGCCAGGCAGTGCCTTCCAGCAGGTTGGTCAGCGTGTCCAGGCCTCTGACTCCACTCCTACAAGGCTGTGGTGACCAGCACACCTGTGACGGACATGGCACTCCACGTACCCTGGGGCAGCTGCTGTACACGAGAGGCCGTCCCATCCCCGCCTCACCCCGCCCTCCCGGGGAGGCCCCTCCTCTGAGGCTGCGCTGGTGGGGGCAGGGTGCCCTGCTCACCAGGCCCTTATCTGACTTCTGCTTGCACAGCACCTAACCCAGGGCGCCAGAGCTGAATAGGAAATCAGATTCCTAACAATAAAGGGGTTGAATTTGAAAAGATCGGGAAAGAAGTCCAAGCAGGTGCTGGGGCTTGGAGCCATTGGACAGAGCTCTGAGCAATGGTCCCAGTGGCTCTGTGCTTCTGAGATGGTTTCTGGATGGGTGTGAGGTGTGTGTGTGTGTGTGTGTGTGTGTGTGTGTGTGTGTGTGTGTGTGTGTGTGTGTGTGAGAGAGAGAGAGAGAGAGAGAGAGAGAGAG
>NW_007254959.1:531670-571583 GCF_000164805.1 Carlito syrichta | reverse complement strand
TGTGTGCGCGCGCGCGCGCAAGAGTACTGTGTGTGCACGTGCTCATGAGAGCACATCTGTTTCTAAGTGTATAGAAGTGTGTTTGGGTCTGTGTATGTATGCATGTGTGAGTTTGTATATATGTCAGGGTGCGTGTGTATGCATGTGAGAGTACTTGTCTGTGTGTGAGTGTAAAGAAGAGTGTATTGTGTGAGGGTGTGTGTGCACCCCCATGGGTGGGGTGGGTCTTCATCTTGGGAACGGCCTGCTCTAATGAAGATTTTCCGTCTCCCATGGAATCCCATAAGCCCGGTGCTTCTGGGAGCTGAGCTTTTGGAGACAGCAGCAGGCTCCACAGCCTGGGGAGGATGCCAGCAGCCACCGAGATTTGCTCTGCTCTGCTGGTCTCCAGGTCCCAAATCTCTCTAAACCTCAAGCCTGGGTGGAGGCGGGTTGCTCATTTGCTTTGTTGTCGGCCTCTCTTTTGGTTCTCCTGACCCACTTCCCTGCCTGGCCTCCTGATCATGCAGAGAGGGGGACACAGGGCTGGTGTTGTCCAGATGCTCAGGAGCCCTCGGAGAAGGGCCAGGTTCCAATGCCCAAAGGCTCTACCCACCCATGGGGACCCCCAAAGACCCTGCATCTGGACTCACCAGCAGGCTGGGGAAGCCAGGTTGGTGTTCCCATTCTAGAGAGTGCGTGCCCGGACCCAGAGGGAATGCACAGCCAGACTTTCCTGAAGCCACAGGGCACCAAGTCTCCCCTTCCTGCATCCAGGCCACCCAGCCGATGACCCATCTGCACTGCACCATGCAGAGGAAATTGCTCAGATAGCATCTTGAACCCATGCCTGGAGCCAGAGCTGGGAGATTTGAAGGGGGAACCCACCCCCTGTTACCCGTTCCGGACCAAGGCTAATCATAACTTTAAGTTCCGTCGCCTTAGGAGAGATTGCATTCCTCACTGGATGCCCTTCCTCTGGTAATTACCATGAATAGGAATGCAACCCTGGCTTGCCAAGCCCAGTCAACCTGGGGGACAGTTCTTGACTTTAAACTCTGTTACATTTTGTCTTAGTTTCCTGTGGCTGTTGTAACTAATTACCACAAACTTGGTGGCTGGAAACAGCACACATGTATTATCTTACAGTTCTGGTGGTCAGACGTGGCCCATGGGTCTCAATGGGCTAGAGTTAAGGTGTTGGCAGGGCTGGGTCCTTCCGGGGGTCCAGGGCAGAACCCATTTCCTGCCTTTTCCACCTCCTAGGGGCCGCCCACATTTCTTGGCTCATGGACTCAAGTCCATCTTCAGAAGCTGCAAGGTGGCCTCCCTCTGACCTTCTCAATCACACCTCCTTCTGATCACAGCCAGGAAGAGTTCTCTGCTTAAGGATGAGGATGAGAAGGTCTACCTGGATAACCAGGACACTCTCCCATCTCAAGATCTTTAGTCTCACCTGCAAAATTCCTGTTGCCACAGAAGGTAATGAGTGGATCTACACGCTCCGGAGGTTAGGCCCACTCTAGAATAAATCGCCACACAGTGAAAGAGTGGAACTCCGCAGTGAGGTCATCAGTGAGTCATCAGTGTTCCCACCTGTAACATGTGGGTACCACACGTGCCCCAGGGGTTGCTCTGAGGCTGACAGGTGATATATGTGTCCTGCCGGGCACATAGGCGGCAGTTATCCCACGACAGCTGTGACTATTCCTATGATTCAGGTCTTCAGGGAAGGGAGGCATTCATTGTAAATGATTCTTGGTGGCTGGTTCAGGAGAATGAAAGGACCGTGGAGTTACAGGCGCCGATGTGCTAGGAAGACGGTGATTTTCTGGAGCACAGGGGAACTGAAGATGGTCCAGATGTCCTCCAGGGACAACACAGGAGCATTAGTAGAGCAGAAGGAGGACTCGTCTCCCAAAGCAGTTTCGTCTCTAGGCAAGGTTCTAAGAAAAGCAGCACCCAGAGTGGGCAGTACTGGATTTTGGTGTCTTGTTCTGCAAGATGCCGGGAGCCCACCTGGGTTGGGACCTAGCCAAGGTCAGAGATCGTGACTTTTGTTTTCGATGTTCCCTCATTTCACAGACACCTGAGTGCCGACATGTGCCGAGGTCATGCTGGAAACTGGGTGAGGGAGGAGTAAGACTGCCAGAAGAAATGAAAATGTGCGCAGCATGGCCTGACATATTTTTTTCTTTATTTCTGTAGCTTTAAGGGGGTATAGATAGGTTTTGGCTATGTGGTTGCCTGGTGCAGTAGTGGAGAAGTCCGGGCTTTAAGTGGACCCCCCCCACCTATGCACATTGTGCCTGATGGGTAAGTTTTTGTCCCTCCCCCACTTTCCCTCTCCCCCTTCTGAGTCTCCAGTGTCCACTATACCATCCTCTATGTCATTGCAGACCCTTAGTTTAGCTCCCATTTGTAAGTGAGAACATGTGGTGTTTGGTTCCCTGTTCGTGTGTTAGTTCACTTAGGATGATGTTCTCCAATTCCATCCAGCTGCTGAGAAAAGCATTATTTCATTCTTTTTGATGGCTAAATAGTATTCCATGGTGAATACATACCACATTTTCATTTTCCACTGATTGATGATGGGCATTTAGGAGGATTCCACATCTCTGCGATTGTGAATTGTGCTGCAGTGAACATTTGGGTGCAGGTGTCTTTTTCATATAATGACCTCTGTTCCTTTGGGTGGATACCTAGTAGTGGGATTGCTGGATCAAATAGTAGTTCTACTTGTAGTTCTTTTAGAGATTTCCTTACCCATTTCCATAGAGGTTGTACTGATTTATCCTCACACCAATGGTGTATGCATGCTCCCTTTTCTCCACATCGGTGTCAGCATCTACAGTTTATTTTTATTTTTAACAGCATATCCTTATATACTTTTTAAATAACCTAATCTGGTCAACATGGTTGGAATTCATTTGTTCATTCATTGAACACATATTTGTTGGGATCCTCCTCTATTCTGGCCACCACGCAAACAAAATAGACAAAAGTTTTTACCCCTGGAGCTTCAATTCCAGTGATTTAAATGGGTAGCAATAACCATTGTCCTCTAGGTCACTTTTTCACAGCCACCACAAGGTATTAATCTGGGTCTAACTTATCAATGAAAAAACTGAGACCAAATGAACTGCGTAATTGCTTCTGAATAACCATCAATTATTGATAGAGTCTGAAACTAGGTAGCAACGCTTGGAAATAAATGAAAATAGATTATTTCCTCCCTCCTTTTTCCCCTAAAATGTTTGCGTTCCTAAAGAAACTGAAATTTAAACTCTAAAATTTTGATTTTAGCATTTAGCCTGTGGTGGTTCTTTATTGCATCTAAGTCTTTTATTCTCATAAATGATTTCAAAACACTCGGAGGATTTTGTAATGAAAAATCTTGATGTCCTATTAAAGTCCAAAGGAGCAAAACCGAGGGGGAAAATAGGAATCAAAGGGCCAGTGCCTGGCTGCCTCCTGGCCCTGGCACCTCCCATGGGGAAGAACAGAGACTTCATCCATATAATCATGGAATTAAAGCCAACCCCTGTCCAGGTGCAGCTTCTTGCTGACTTTGCACCAGAGACAGTGGACCAGTCCGACCTCCCTTCCTGACCATGCCTCAGAGGACCAGGATGGGAAGGTGAACAGGGTCAGGATTCATTCCCCACAAGAGGAGAAACAGACCCACTGACTCACCTGGCTGAAAAGGCCTCAAGGCCAAGAGGGAGTAAGAATCTGTCTAGAGATGTGAGGTTCAGAACTGGAGTGACCTTGAGATTCCCAATGAAACTACTAAAAAGTTTTTCTTTATTAAAAGACAAAACACATGACTTTCATGAGCAAACTAGCAAATAAATATAATAATAGCATATTATATAACTTACAATAATACAGTGTTGGCTGGATGCCTGTAATCCCAGCACTTTGGTGAAGCTGAGGCAAGAGGGTGACTTGAGCCCAGGAGTTTGCGACCAGACTAAGCAGCAGAATAAGACCTTGTCTCTATTTTTAAAAAATTGGCTGGGTATGATGGCACACTCCTGTAGTCCCAGGGCCTGAGCCCAGGAAGTCGAGGCTGCGGTGAGCCATGATCATACCACTGCGCTCCAGCGTGGGCAGCACAGTGAGACCCTGACTAAAAAAAAAAGAAAGGTAATAATAACAATAGACTAAAAATAGATAATAATAATAACAATACAGAGTCATGGTTCTATTGTAACTAACACAGACTTGTGCTATACCTGAGAGAAGTATTTAAAAAAGAAATGCAAATATTTTCCTTTTTCTACAGATTTCCACTTCTCTTACCCAACTTAATGTTCTTTTAAGACAGTTTTATAAAGAATTTTTGGAAAGTTCCAAAAATTTGCAACCTCAATTGAATCCAGTATCCCGATATATGGTCCAGACTGTTTTTCTTTCCATTTCTCTCTAATTTTTTTTTTTTTGGTTTGAGTCTCAGACAATTGCCATTTATTTTTCAGTGACAGAGGTAATAAATGAGGGTGTGGAGCAATGCACAAAATGTGATGATAAATTGACACTCTCCTCTGATCCCCCAATCCCTGTCACATGAGAACACACACATATCCAAGTGTATCCACACTCAGATAGATAGGATTTTTGCTATTTGTTTTTATAAAAATGGAGTCAGCATATTAGTTTCCTGGGCTATGGTAATATATATATATGTATATTTCTGTGATATATGTTTTTCCTGAGATGTATATGTGTGTGTGTGTGTGTGTGTGTGTGTGTGTGTGTGTGTGTGTGTGTGTGTGTATCACAGATTGGGTGGTGTTAACAAAAATTCAGTTTTGGAGGCTGGAATTTCGAGATCAAATTGTCAGCAGGGCTGACTGATTCCTCAAGATACACTGTCCTTGGTTTGTAGACCCTGTGTCCTCACAGGGTCATCCGTCTGAATGTCTGTGTCCTAATCTCTTCTGGTAAGGACACCAGTCAGATTGAATTAGGGCTCATTCATATGACCTTGTTGTAACTTAATGACCTCTATAAAGGTGACCCTATCTCCAAATACAGCCAAATTCCAAGGTCCTGCAGATTAGGACTCAGTATATAAATGTTGGGGACATAATTCAGACCATAATAGTGAGAGTATTCTCATTACACCCTGTGATCTGACCACAGGCATCCCCCATGGGCAGCCCCGTAGATCTGAACATGCCACTCATAGATCTATGCATCCAGGGTCTGTTCCTCCTCTGAACTGCCGGGTACGAGTCCATCTCTGACCTGTACTGCCACGTCACCATTGCCGTCATCACCGATGGAAACCCCTCGGCAATTCCACCGAACCTGCTTGTGTATATGTCCTCAGGTACTGACGCTGTTATTTCCGTAAGTTTGTGAGATTCTGCCTCCAGGGTGCATGTGTTTTCACTTACATTGTTATTGCCTGATAACTTTCCCAAAACAAGGAGTCTCCTACCTCAGACTATGTGGAGAATCCATTGCCCACCTTCTCACCAAACAGGAATATGTTTTTTTTTTTTAACTCTTTCTAAGGAAAATCTCAAAGACCAGAGAATAAGACAATGAAACACATTGGAATTATTTTTTTGAGGACAGGCCCTCCCATAGTACCGGCTTCCCCCACTAGGTTAGTGTTCTAGGAACCCATTGGCATCAGCGTACCAGCTAGCGTTGTTGTGAGAGGCTGAGTTAAACTTCAGTGAGTTTTTTTTTTTAAGATTCTTTCAACACATTTGCTCATTTCATGATGGATGATTTAAGAGCACATCTGGCTACACTGTGCTGAGTGTTCAGCAGTCTTTGAAAAAATGGCATGATCCCTATGCCCACTCTCCCTATTCACCCAATCTGGGGGAACAAGAAGACTTCTCTCCTTTACCCCAGGCCCACTCCCTCCTGAGCAACTTTTTGTTGTTTCCCTGGATGAAAAAAGTCCTCAAAGGACTAAAAGGCATCAAAATTGATGAGTTCAAAAACTGTTTTGAGCAGTGGAAAAGTGTCTCTATAGGAGTATTGCATCAAATGGAGAGTCCTTTGAAGGTGACTGAAACTTAAACAGGTAAAAATAAATACACAACTTTTATAAATAAATCCCAGTTTGTTTTTTTGCTGCCATCCCCCTCTTGTACTCATCTCTCAGATCCAAGCATTAGCTATTTTACTAATTGCATTTCACCAGTTTCCCTGGCCATTTGGTGGGGAATATATTTAGGAATATATTTAGGACAAGTTCGGACATTGTGGCTTTTTTACGCATAGATATCCATGTGCATTTCTAATGGATCAAAGCTTTTTAGCACGCTAACTGCTATCTTGTTAATTAATTCCTCAGCACCAGCTAATGCGACGCAACTCCTGCTAGCATTTGCCGGTCTGTGGCCATGCCTTTCCATGGCCACAATTTGCGTGACCTTCAACACCAGTGAGATGGGACATCTTTCTAGATGCTTCCGGTGATCTGGATTGCCTCTTGTGTTAAATCACCTGTGTAGATTCTTCTTCGGTTTCTGCTATTGGATTATCTCCTATCAATATGTAGGCTCTCTTTATATAGGAAGGATGACTAAAATATTTTTATGCATATTCAGGAGAGTAAGGCTTCCAGCAATTTCCTTCTCCAGCCCCTGCTCTGGTCTCTCCCCTTTCTGCTTCCAGGCATCCAGTTTCTTCCACAGAGTATGGATGTGGGCTGGATAGCTAACACACACTTGTTTCAGGCTGTTGAGATGCCCCAGTGGCAAAAAGACATGTGTGCATCACCAGTAGTTTGTTCAGCCTGTTAGAAGGCCATGTTTCTCGGTGTCAAGAAACCCTGGGCAGAGGTTTAGGGAAGAAATGAGCAGGCATCTCTGACCTCTTCCTGCTCCTGGCTGATCTCAGAGGTGGCACCCAGTCACAGCACCTCCATGCCCTGTTGGGGGAACAAGAAGTCTTCTACCCTTCACACCAAGACCACTCCCTCCTTAAAAACACTGCTTGCCATTTTTCTGTTTAGGAATCATTCCTTTGGTGTGGCCCAGGCTTGCTAGGCCTCTTCCTCCCTGGACCTGCTCCCTCTGCCCTCAGGCACCCCCTCCCCACCTCACCCCCACAATCTTGGCTCTTTGCTGCCCCACTCCAGCCCTTGCCCTTATCAATTCTCCCTCTTTTTTTGAGTTAGAGTCTCACTTTGTCCCCCACGCAAGAGTGCAGTGGCACACGCGCAGCCACTGCAGCCTCAACCTGCTGGGCTCAGACAATCCTTCCACTTCAGCCTTCCAAGTATCTGGAACTGCAGGCATGCACCACCATGTCTGGCTAATTTTTTGATTTACTGTAGAGATGAGGTCTCGCCAAGTTGCCCAGGCTGTTCTCAAATTCCTAGGCTCAGGCAATCCTCTCACCTCCACCTCCCAAAGTGCCGGGTTTACAGGCATGAGTCACTGTTCCTGGCTAATTCGCCCTCTTCTTTGAGGCCCAGACACAGTCTTGTCCCCCCTTGGTTGTGGTTGCTGAGATGGATTTGGAGTGAAGATATTGGATTGGAGTGAGTATGGAGTAGAGGGAGAAGCTGAAATGCAGCCTGGCCTAGCCTCAGCACCCCATGGGAACCCTAGGCCTTGGGGCCTGTTAGAGTTGCCATGTGACTGACCAGAACAGAATGGCTAGAATTTCATGACTTGCCACAACCTGTTACTGGCATGGGCTGGCATGTCACTGCCTGCAGTCGAGGCAGACCCTAAAGGAGGGACATCTGAAGGTATCTATGGCTGCCCTTCCAGCGGCTGGGTGGCAGGCTTTTCCCTGGAGTGGGTCCAGAAGGGGCATCTCCTTGTCCAGCCCACATGAGAACCTTGGCACATGGAAAATCCTGTGGACCAGCACATTCTCCTGCCGTTTCCCTCCTTGTTGTGACTGGGCCATCTTGGGGCATTCTTTGCACTCAAGCAACAGGTCTGAGAACTAAATCCCCTAGATCCCTGGACACCATGCAGGCACTTGGAGACCCTGGGCTCTTCCCTGGAAGGGACTGCTGTCAGTTCTGCATTTTGTCTTCCCAACCTGTCCCCAGAAGATGTAAACTCCTAGTCTTCAAAGGGATTATATATTACTCTAATTTTTATGTTTAACATAGTTATGTTAAAAATTTATAAATAATGACTTGAAGCTTAGTTCTTCTCCGAACTCCACTGGAGTCCCATGGAGCTGGGCATGTCCCTTAACTTATCTCAGTCTTAGTTTCCTCCTATGTGAACTGAAAGACCTCTGAGGGCCATTTACAGAGGAGAAGGAAGCGCGTCTCTTCTAAAGCAGTGAGCACTGGTGGAGTCATCTGTGATTTATGTTCCTCCTGGCTGCAGAGGAGACTGTGGGAAGTCTGAGAAGGGCCTTCTCCAGGGACCTGAGCTATCCGATTGTGAGCTCCCCCCTCCACCAGCATCCAAGGCCTGCTCTGGGACATGGCAAGCAGAACCCAACCTGGGGCAGGGCTCCTACTTTCTGATATGAAATCTGTCCACAAGCATTGCCAACTGGCCCATTCCCATCTCAGTGGAAGGCGGGGGCACAGCGTGCAGGGAGAGCGGGGGTGGGCAGGCGTCTCCTACCATATGGACAGGTGAAGCCGAGCCTCCCGATCCCATTAGCCCTGATCAGATGAGCATGAGAGGCTCTCCTTCCACCTGTGGAGAGGGACATCAGAGGGTGGCCATGTTCCTGTGCCACATTGCATGGCCAAAACACATGCATACATGTGCAGGCATGCACCCATGCACACACATGCCCAATGCTCATATGTCCATAGACATGAGCATACATGTACACGCATGCATACATAATACACATGTGTAGGTACACGCAGTGCACCCATGTACCATGTACACACACATATGTGCATATGTGCATAAGCTCATACATCCATAGACATGCACACATGTACATATGTGTGTACACACAGTGCGCATGTGTGCACATGCACAAACACACACCCAAAAGCTCCAAGCTCCAAATAAGCAAAGCAACTAAAGTGTGAGGCTCGTTTCAGAAAGACTAGAGTTTCTGCCAGCTCAGTTAAGTCTTTGGAGTCAGCAGGGAGGCAGTGAGCCAGAGGATGGGACTTACTGCCACTGGGTGGCTTAGTTGGGCCTCTAAAAACTCAGCAAACCAGGACAGAGGATATTTTTAAAGGAATTTTATTGTGCTTTTTAAAAGGTACCTTTCTCCTGTAAGGCCTCTGGTTTAATAAATACCCAGGGCTTACCCTGAAATTCTCCAAGGCTCAGCACTAAGGACTTCATGACAGGTTTTCCCCTCATCTGAGAAGTGGCCTGAATCCCGCTTGTGAGAGCTGATAGATTTATCAAAGCTCACTCATCGGCTCCCAAGCAAGAGCAGGGCTTCGAGAGCCCAGCAGAGGACATGAGGGGAGTCTGGGAGAATTAGCGGAGGAGACAGCAGCTGCATTGCAGGAAAATGGGCCAAGGGAAGAGCTTTGAAAAATAAATCTCCGGGGACGGAAAGTCCCTCTAGTAACAAAGCAAAGATGCACAAAGCTCTGTTCTCCATCTTCACAGCGGCAGTCTCTTTGGGTCCCGGCACAGGCCAAGCAGGTTCAGGTAGGGTCTTCTCAGGGCTGAGCAGCAGCATGATGGTTTCTCCCCAGAGCTTTATGTCAGGACAGGATGCAGTGGTGAAGGCTCCTGGCAAGGCCACCTTCCCTACCCACAGCTCAGATTCCAGGATCCCAAACTAATATATCACCAAGGGCCCTCGCCCTGGCTTCACACTCCTTGCAAGCCGAGAGCTGCCCTCACCCTCACCTGCACCCTCTGCATGTTCCTGTAGTTTCTGATGCAGGGACCCCTTGACCTTCCCACCCCGGTGACCCTCCTGGCTCTCTTGCCAATGAACGTGCTGTCTCATGGCTTGCAAGCCTTTCTGATGAGTCTTATGTTGGTTAATTTTATATGTCAACATGACTGGACCACAGGGTGCCCAGATATTTGGGTGAACATGATTCTGGGTGTTTCTGGATGAGAATAGCGTTGGAATTGGAGGACTCAGTGCCCCAGATAGCCCTCCCCAATGCAGGTGGACACCATGCAGTCCATTAAGGCCTGAATAGAACAAAGATCCTGAATAACAGAGAAGTCACACTCTGCCTGACTGCTTGAACTGGGTCATTGATCTCCTGCCATCGGACTGGGACTCACTATCATGCTCCTGGTTCTCCAGCCTGCAGGTGTGGACTGGAACTACAACACCAGCTTGCAGACAGCAGAGTATAGGACTTGTTGGCTTCTATGAACATATGGGCCAATTCCTTATGATAAATTTCTACACACACACATACCCTGTTGTTTCTGTTTCTCCCTCCCAAAATACAGCTGTGCATCATCTGAGAACCACTATCTGGAGGCCTTTCAAAGTGAGAAAACCAAGGTGTTCACAGACTCACTTGTACCATCACAGTTGAGTCCACATGTCTGACATGGAGTTTGGTCTTCCTCAGTCCTCTGCCAGCTCTGGGGCGCCCACCATGGCCTTCTGCCTGTGATCTTCTCTTCCTGACCAGCACCTCATCTTACTTCTGCTGCTGGCTCCACTGTTTCCTTGGGTTGAAACAATGACGTTCTCAGTACCTCTTTTTCCCCCAATCCCAGATTGCATACATTACTGCTGTCCTCCTCTTTTTCCCCCAATCCCAGATTGCATACATTACTGCTGTCCTCCATACTGTCCCGTCCCACACATCCCAGAATCCCGAGTCACTTCTGGCAGGACTGGGTTGACATCACACGTGGCAAGCAGAGGATGCAAGCTAAGCAGTGAAACCTGTTCTCACCATGTGCCTGAACAGCGACCACAGCAAATGCAAAATAAGCACCTACTACGTGCAGGTCATGCACTTTCCTGACTCTCCAGCTTATATTTTTATTTTGTCCAGGGAAGTTAGTTCTATGTTTTGGATTCAGGCAGCTTTGCGGTTAAAAAAAAAATGACAGAAATGGGCCAGGCACGGTGGCTCAGCCTGTAATCCTGCGCTTTGGGAGGCCGAGGTGAGGGGATTGCCTGAGCCCGCGGGTTTGAGACCTGCCTGGGCAACTTAGTGAGACCTCATCTCTACAATAAATCAAAAAATTAGCCAGGCATGGTAGCGCACACCTGTAGTTCCAGCTACTTGGAAGGCTGAGCAGAAGGATCGCCGGAGCCCAGCAGGTCGAGGCTGAGGTGGCCGGGAGCGGCCACTGCACTCCAGCCTGGGTGACAGAGTGAGACTCTGACTCAAAAAAAAAAAAAAAAAGATAGAAATGGAAAATGTACGGGCATTAGGATTTTCAACTCTAGAACCAGAAGGATCTAGATTTGACTCCTACTCACTAGTTATATAAATGTAGTAAAGCAATTTAAGCTCTCAAACCCACCCACTTCCTTGTCTATAAACTGAGAATAATAGTAGAGTAGCTGTGAGGCTTGACTATTTTAGGTAAAATGTTATTGTGGTCTAGCATGTGGAAAATACTCGATGAGCATCAACAATTGTGATTGTCACCATCATTGTGTCTACAAAAGACTTGGGCTACTAACAGAAATAGAATCCAGCTTGCCCCTGTTACGATATCCCTGCTTTCCCAGACTATGCTTGATTTTACCTATTTATAAAGTTTAGCCTGTGACTAGGGTGCTGTGTTTTTAGTGAGGCTGGAGTCCACCCCCAGCCCCTGGGTTGAGCAGTGAGTACCTTTACGGATTTGTAGTGTCACTTCCTAGAAGACAAGGGCCAGGGGCAACCTGAGACATGCTAAGGGCCTCGGAAGGGACAGGGTACAAATGAGCCACATTTCCTTTGGGCTTCTGACTCAGTATGGAGCCACCAGCAGCGCTGCCCAAGCTGCTGTGCTAGTGAATATCACCTCTCCTAGGACCCTCAGAAAATGGCAAGATACTCTGAGGGCACACTGTGCAGCCCCTTTGTAACTCCATGACACTCCTTATCTGAACATGAAACTCTTATTTTTGAGGAACATTTATTAACACTCCCAGAATACAGTGTAAGGAATCTCGAGTTAGCTAAGACTCCAGAGCTCCTGTCAGGAGAAGGAACATATGAAAGTGAGAGAAAGGGAGAAGAATGTGCCAGGAAGTGTGACAGAGACAAGATTCTGTTCCCAGAAGAGTTACATGTGGTTCCAACAAAATGACACAAGGGTCTCACTGCAGGACTTCTCAGAGCCTTTCCTGTGCTAGGATACAGAGTACCCCACATGGGAAAATGTTTTAAAAATGAGTGCACTCTACTCCAGTGGGGCATTTCCAGGCTCATTTGCCACATTTTCAGTCTCCAGGCATTTGCTGTATCTTATGTTAATTAGATTCAGCCCATACAGCATGGTTGCCTGTGAAGTGCCAGGAAGTAGCCTAAGCATGGGGGTGTACCAGTGCCCCCTGGCAGAGCGCCTTCCTGCCCTAACATTCTCAACCTCGATGCATGCTCGACATTTGGAAATTGAGATGTCAAACTGGGTGCATGTCAACATCCATGACAATCTACAGCTCTGCCTAGTGGAAAGATGCTGGAGGTTGGATTGCGTCATCCCTACCTCCGTGAGCTACAGAGAGCATCCAACCCAAACCACCTGCCTATGGGCCCCGACCCTTCCCTCCCCTCGCAGCCCCCGGGCACTCCAAACCTGATCGCCAAATGCTTCTCGAACTGGACTTGCTGCCACGGCCTCCACTCCACCTGTATTCAGAAGGACCCTGAGGAGCAAATTGTTTGGCTGGAGAACACGTGGCTGTGGGTCCTAGGAAGGCCTCAGACCAAGGTCCTGCCACGCTGGGCCACTCTGTCAGATGGAAGCAAGAGAGTAGGAAGAATCTTGTGCAGACATGGGCTCACATCCTGGCTTGGCTTCCTATGAGCTGAGTGACCTTGCACTGTTTACTTCTTCCCCGTGAGCCTCTGTCTCCTCATCTATAAAATGGGGTGGCAGGTTCTGAGGTGAAGAGACATGTGCAGGTGACATATTCAGGAAGTGACACCCAGGAGACTGGTCAGTGCATGGAAGAAGAACAGGGAAGGAGAGGGAGCCAGACAGGAGTCCTGCTCTACACCAGGCAGAGCTGTAGATTGTGCCCTGCCCCCACCACGGGGAGCCTTGGGGCAAGTCATGGCCGGAGTCTTCCCCAGCAGAGGCAAAGGAGAGGGACAGTCACACTGGGTACCTGTTGTCATCAGTAAGGGGTGGAGGAGGAGAGGAGATGGCCAGGTCCCTGCGTCCAATGGTGAGCGTCTCCAGCAGCCTGAGGTAAGGTCTTCAGAAAACTGTCCCAGGTGCTGGGCTTTAAAAAGGAGAGTCCATCAAAGGGGTCTAGAAAACAGAGGGTATTTGAGGGCTCTGGGGAAGCGTGGACATCACCCACCACTTGAGGACAGCTTGCCCACCAGCCACTACTGTAAGGAGGGCCCAGGAATCCCCCACGCCCATGAACCTCTTACCCTTTCCAGGACACTCATATCATTTCAGTCTGGCTTCACCTTGACCAGCAGGGTTGGGATGGGGCAGGCCCTGGGTTTACCAGCTTGCAAAAATGATCTCAGTTCTACCAGCTGTCTGGCTTTGCTTCCTTGTTTGGCCACCTGTCCATGACAAGTGCCACTGAAGAGGCGACTCAAGCCAACCAGCCTTGGATGAGACTTCCAGTTACAGTTTGGTCATCAGGTAGAGGAGGACTGACATGTGTGCCACTCCCTTGGGACCGGGAACCAGGGCCCGCCGCCACTCCTGCAGCCTGTGCCCCAGTGCATGGGAGGCTCGGGTGTAATATGGTCCTGGCTCCCTCTCTTCTGAGCTCCCTCTGTTTGAAAACCCCTGACGTTTCTCATAGCCCCTTGGCTTGGTTGAGGGCCAGCTCACGGACGGGCTGGCCGCCAAGACATGTCTGCCGGGGAGGTTTTAGGGTAGGCACATGACGTAAGGTGTCCTCAGCCACCATCTGCCTCCCCAGCCATACCTAATCTGCGGGTGTGCCATGAGTGTGGAGGGAGAGCCAGGATTCCTAGGTTCCAGTCTTAGCTTGGACACGTATTTTCTGTGACCATGCTGAAGAAAATGGGGGAAGGTAAAGAAAAACATAGACACTTCCCAGCTCTGAATTGTTTCCTGATTTCCAAAATGCACAGGTTATTCTGCAACCCGGTGATTCTGGTGCAGAGAGCCCATTTGATAGAACATAAGCATTTGGCACTGTGCTGGATAAAGATGATTCTTATTTGTGGGTCTGAGGCTTCCTAGGGGACCCTTATCCTGGCTTTACTGTCAGTCCACAGTTCTCCCTCAACTCTGACTGCTGGTCACCTCCGGCCACAACCCAATCCCCTTCCACAGCCCAGAGCCATGAATGCCCCAGACTCCTTTGAGACGGTCTTGAACTCCTGGGTCTTTCTGCTTCTCCTTTTGTCTGTGTATTTACAATGCCTGCTGCAGCCATATCACACCTAACCAGTAGGTGCCTCTGTGCCCAAAATGAAAAATTAATTAAATTTAAGGCTTCAGGTTATGTAAAACAAATTAGGTCTCTGCTTCATCAATTTAAATCCTCAAACCTTGACATTAAGTTTACTTAGGATATGATATCGTCGAGTCAGATGACACACACCTTAAAAATGGGAGCCATGTGTATATAGAGGTGACATGAACTGATTCAACTTTAGGAACTAGGTCAAAAATACGATTTTTACCCCGTGTGTGGGAGAACTCTGTGGCCGTTGAATTATTCATGCTAACATGCGCTCCACTGTTTTAAACTAGACAATTGAACATTGGCTTGGAAGGTCATTAACACCCAGGAAAAATGCAAATGGTTTTTTCTTCTTTTTAATTGTCAGAGCCTGAGAATCACCCCCACAAGAAAATGAAATGGAAGCAGGTTCCATCCCTGGTGGGGGAGACAGGGGATCCCACTACCGACAGACTCTTCTTGGATGTAGACTAAAGAATGTTCCCGTGGGCAACTACTTCTCCATGGAGACCCTGGCTTGATGGGTGAGGAATCAAATTGAGGTGCTATTTAAAGCAATGTTCTAATAAGTGAATAATAAGCAGTCTCTTTCTCAGAGAGGGTGGAATTGGGGGCAAAGCTCAATTAGCCTAGAAAATATCCCCTCAGCCTGACCACTTGTGAAAGCAAGCCATCCCAGGTGGGATCCGTGTCAGAGGGAATGTATCCAAGCCCTTCATTTTGGAAGTGCATAGAGATGTTGGGATTTGCCCAGAGCTACTCAGCTACTTAATGACAGAGTCGAAACTAGAATCCCTTCTTGTCCCCAGCCCAGGGCTCCTCTCCCTGCACCTTCTGTCCCCAAGGAAGCACAGATTTGAAGGTTTGTGCATAGTAACACAACATCAGGGACTGCATTTGAGAGAATAGCGAGTTTCTTTTCTGTATTCCAATTTGCAGGAGGTTCCGAATAGAAATCCTGGTTTGGTTCTCTAAGACTGTTCAGGGCAGTGGTGGAGGGATGTCGTGGGTGAACCAGGCCAGCCACACAGCTCAGCATGTTGCCAGTCCCAAGCTGAGAACTCTCTCTTCCACCCTGGCTGTTGCCATCGCTGGGCGCTGCTGAGAGGTAGAGGTGTTGAGCACCACCAGGTGCCAGGCTCCGTGGCCACTGGCAGAGTAGGGAAGACTCTTCCTCTCCTGCAGCTCATAGTCTAGTCAGGGCAGGCAAGCAAAACCACAGGTCATGGGTAGAGAAAACAGGGGTGTGCTCACTGACGCCAGGGGGATCAAGAAAGCCCTCAGACTTGCTAGCTCCAATTTTGCTATTCAACAACTCATTCTGTCTAGAATAGACATGATCAAATCTTAGTGTGCATAGAATTTACTCAAGAGGCTTACTTAAAATGCAGACTTCTAAGTTACACCCCTGACTCACACTTGGAGCTTATGATCGGTGACTCTCAAGCGAGATACGGTTCTACTTTTTACTTGCATTATTTTAGAGACAGGGTCTTGCTAGGTTGCTCAGACTTAGGTCACACTTCGAGTTCAAGTGATCCTCCCACCTCAGCCTCCCCAGTAGCTGAGATTGTGGATACATACTACCACACCTGGCCTCAAGATTTAGGCCAGCCTCCGTGGCTCTGCCTGTAATCAGTACTTTGGGAGGCCGAAGAAAATGGATTGCCTGAGCCCACAGGTTTGAGACTGGCCCGGGCAATTTGGCGAGACCTCATCTCCACAATAAAAATCAAAAATTAGCAGGGCATGGAAACATGCACCTGTAGTTCTGGCTACTTGGAAGGGTGAGGTGGAAAGATTGCCGGAGCCCAGCAGGCCGACTCTGGAGTGGCCGTTAGCATGCCACTGCACTCCAGCCTGGGAGATGGAGTGAGACTCCAACTCAAAAAAAAAAAAAAGATTCCACTTTTTAAACAATTCCCTGGGTGATTCCTGCCTGTGGAGACCTGCAACCTTATGAGACTTCAATCTTATATTCAGAAATAAAGTGAACTCTTAGCTCCTAGGCACAGACTTGCCACCACAACAAGTGCTGTATGGAGCATCCTCAGAAACTTCCCACTGGACCCACTGTGTCAGACAGAATAATGGCCCCTCAAAGATTTCCACTCTCCACTCCCCCATTCCTGTGACTATGTCACCTTACATGGCAAAAAGGACTTTGCAGCTGTAACTAAGCAGGGAAAGTTATCATGGCCAAAATAAGGGGGAGGGCTGAAAAAAAAAGAATTATTGTTTGTTTGAAGGGTGGGCTCCTTGTAGCACAGGCTTCCCCACTAGGTGAGTGTTCTAGGAACCCATCAGCATCAGTGTATCAGCTAGCATTGTCGTGAAAGGATGCATTCCGCTTCAGTGCATTTTTGGGGGGGAGATTCTTTCAGCACATTTGCCCATTTCATGATGGGTGATTTACACACCTGCCCACATCATGCTGAATGTTTAGCAATTTTAGACCAAACATGATTTGAATTCCTGTGTCCCACCCTTCTATTTACCTGATCTCTCCCCAGGCAACTTTTTTTTTGTTTCCATGGATGAAGAAAGTCCTCAAAGGGAAACATTTTGCTGATGTGGAAGAGGAGAAACAAACAAACAAAAATAGAAGAAGCACTAAAAGGCATCAAAATTGATAGGTTCAAAAACTGTTTTGAGCAGTGGAAAAAATGTCTCGATAGGTATATTGCATCAAAAGGAGAGAACTTTGAAGGTGACCAAAGTGTAAACATGTAAGAATACACCATTTTTTACAAATAAATTCAGGATTTTTGGGGGCCCCCTTCATCATCACAGGGGTCTATGTAAGAGAGAAAGAAGGGGGTTCAAAGCCAGAGAAGGGAGGTGTGAAGCATGAAACAGAGGACAGAGCTCTGGCTCTGAAGACCAGATGGGGTCAGAAGCCAAGGGAGGCAGGGGTCATCTAGACCTGGAAAGAGCAGGAAATGGATTCTCCCCTGAGTTCCCAGGAAGAGCACAGCCCTGCTAATGTTTAAGCCCAGTGAGACCCATTCTGGACTTCTGGCTTCTAGAGCTGTGGAACGATAAGTTTGTGTTGTTTCAGGCCCCCGGGTTTGTGGTACTATTTCTTTGACAGCAACAGGAAGCTCAGATACCTCCCAATGAGTGTATCTAAAGTGGGCTGTTCTCTCTAGCCACTGCTAAGCCCATTGGCTCAAAGTTGACTCCCTGTGCTTTGCACTGTCACTGCAAGTTGCCTGGCTTCCAAGAGCCATCTATACCTCCCTAACAATTAAGAGAGAGCTCAGTTGTTAGACTCAGAGTTGCAGAGCCTGGGGTGTGACTGCTGCTGCCTATGACCTTCCTGCAAGTCCTGTCACCCTCTGTGGGGATGGAAGCCTTAGGAACTTGGACTCCTCTGTTCCCACTAAGCTCCCCAGCGCTTGAGCACTACTGGAGGGTAGGCGTTCTCATTTCTCTCAATAACCCACCCATGAATCTGACCCAGGAATAAGTAAAATCCATCTTGGATCAAGAAGGAAAAGCCCATAAAACAACCTGCTGGCAGCTTCCCTGGGCTGTCCCCGAAAGTTCACGTCTGTTGTTCTGCTGTTGCTGGAAGAGGGAATGTGCCTTTCTATGTGATCCCAAAAACTAGGGTTGCAGCAAGTGTGGCTTTTGATACCCAGGGGACACAGCTGGCCCAATCCAGGGTCATTGCCAAGGCCTGTAGAAGAAAGCTGGGTTGCAGGAGTGGTTGGTCCTGGGTGGTGGGCCCATCAACTTTTGCTTGTTTTGTTTTTATTCTTTGAATTTGTTCCTACCACTTTTATTTTTTATATATATATTTTTTTTCAAGTTGGAGTTTCACTTTGTCACCCAGGCTGGAGTGCAGTGGCATGCTCACGGCCACCCCAGTGTCGACCTGCTGGGCTCGGGTGATCCTTCCACCTCAGCCTTCCAAGTATTCAAAACTACAGGTGCGCACTACCACGCCTGGCTAATCTTTGATTTTTTTATTGTCCAGACAAGGTCTCGCCAAGTTGCCCGGGCTGGTCTCGAACCCGTGGGCTCAGGCAATCCACTTGCTCGGCCTCCCAAAGTGCTAGGATTACAGACTGAGCCACTGAGCCCAGACTCCTACCACTTAAAAAAAAATAAATTTCACAGGACAAATCTTGACTTCTGGCATCCACTAGAAAATGAGACAGTTTGGCAAAACTGAGTCCAAGTTCCGGGCTGGGGCGGCTTGTCCCCTTCACTCACAGACATGGATGGACATTCCCTTCAGGTCTAATGGAGTGGAAGAGGCCCAACCTCGGAGCCAGACGGGAGTCCACCTTGATGGGCAGGAGGCTCAGAGTCAAAGAACATGGTGGGTTCTGAATCACAGTCCAGAGTTGGCAGCAGCTGTGATGCGGGAGGTGCTAGGCAGCTACAAGGGAATTCCACACTTCATATGCGTTAAAAGAACACATCCCAAGTGCATCCTTATCACTTTTGAAGGACACTGAGGCATGATGGACTTGGGTCACTTTTCCCCATTCAGTAGGTAGGGGGAATTCCAATGACAAGTGCAGCTCCAGGACCCAACCTGTGAATATGTCACCTTACATGACGCAAAGGACTTTCCCTCAACTAGTCTATGACCTAGCCCCACCCCAGAATCCAGGCAGCCCTGGCCTGGGGTCCTGACTAATGGTCCCTCCTCCCAAGTGGGAGCTTTCCTGACTCACACCTTCTCTGCTAGAGAGGGAGAGTCCCACCTGGGCCCACACCTGTCCCTGCACTCTTGCCCCACCCACCACACTTGGAAAATAGCGCAAAATATTTGTGAGCTGTGAGTTAATCCCCATGTGTGTGAGATTATGTGGCTTCTGAGACCTTTGAGGTAGTACCTTACTTGGACTAGAACACATTTTAACCAACATCTACTGTACCCAAAGATCAGCCCAGAAGAAGGCTGGTGACAGGACGGCAGCACAGAAAAAGTCTTTCAAACTTGTTTTCAAAAATGTCCCTGGGTTTCTAGCAAACCCCACAGACCCCGAGGACTGAAGTCTGTAAAGGGCCAGGATCTGTAAGGGGGCGGGGCCTGTGAGGGCCATGCCTGGAGCATCCAGATCCAGATGGTCGGGACTCCCTTTCTCCCCTCCTTCCCTTCTCCCCCTCCCCCCGCCTTTTAAAATAACTTTTAATTATATTTCACCAGCACCAGCCACTAGGAATAGTTTTGTTTTGTTTTTTAAAGTTAGAACAGGAACCTTGGAGGTGCTCCAGTTGTGGGTCTCCCCAGACCAGAAGGTTCCAGGGACCCCCCATTCCCCTCCTCCAACCAATCCTTCATCCCCTCACTTCATTCCTTCACCCTCTGTCACCCTCCCCTCCTTTTCTGTCACCGCCACTCTGTCCTCTTCCCTTGCTGCTGACCAACCTGGGTCTTCAAGTATCCCGGAGTAAGTACTAGCTGGGGCCAAGAAGCGTCGGGTGCACAGATGCAGCCTGGCTGGAGGGAGGACTTTGGAGAAATCTGCCTCCACACGGCCTCTCACTCCTCCCTTCTGATTTGAGAGGCCAAGCTGCAGGCCTGGCCTGCTCTCCTGACTGTCCCTTCCTTGTCACTCCCCCAGCTGAAGGGATAAGGTGGGGGTCACACAGGGGTTGACATGTGAAGCCACCAAAAGGAGAAGCAGTAGAGGGAGTAGTGGGGTGCAGTGTGGACACAAGGGTGGGTAAGAGGCGACACGAGGCTGCTGGATGGCTCAGTCCAGGGGTCAGCGCTCCTTCTACCTGGCAGGTGGGAAGTAGGGGGCTCCAGCAATGGGGGTGAGGGGGTACCAGGCAATCTCAAAAGCAATGGCAGGCTCTGATAGCAGGCCCCACCTGCAGCCTGGGTTCAAACAGCAGCCACCAGGGCTGAGCACCTGGCCCTGTGAGCACTAGACCCTGTCATCCCACACTCCCATAGGTCTATTCCTGTGCAACAGGCCACGCCCTTGACTTAGGTAAGGAGGGGACTGGGCCTGACTCCAATCCTGCCTTGTTGACCATGTAGCCCTGCACCTGTCACAGGTCCGTGCACATGGGAACGTGTTTATGGAATGAGCCTCTCCTTCCTGGCTCTCTGAGGACTGTGTGTGATGCCTGTCGCATCTGGTTTCTTCACCACCACCCCCATATGCTGAGGGACTGTGCCACAGCATGGCTCCTAAGACCTGTAGACATTTTCTAAACTTGGGGGCAGCAGTCACCCCTGGTTGATCATTAGACGTCATAGGAGAGAAGGGATAACTGGGGAGATGACTTCCAGGGCCTGAGCAGCTGTAGGGAACTCTACACCCCCAGGCAAGTACCTTCCTCCACAGGAGTGGGAACCAGTGTCGCAGTAAAAGGAGACCTGCCCCATGTGGGTAGGCTGAAGTGCCTGAGGCCCAGGGCGGAGAGGTGGCTTTTACATTATCCTCACACCCTTACCCAGCTGTCCTCACTTATGCTGTGGCATACACGTTGAGTCCAGGAGGCAGAAGCACCAAGCCAGCTACAGATGATTGGCTTGGCACTGCTTGGAAAAGCACTCAGGAAATCCCCGGAGGGAGCCATTATAAATAAGATGAGGTCCTTTCCTGGAAGAGCTCACCGACCAGGGCCAATAGAAAAGGACCCAGAAAAGGGGCAGTACAGAGAACCCTGACTGCTTACACTAATAGAGACCACTCTAGGGGGAGTCACAAAGGCTTCATGGAGAGGGGGATGTTGCCATTGAGTCCTGTCCTTGGATCGCTCATAGGACAGAACCACCTGCTTCTCTCCTGAGGATATGGGTGTCTCCTTGAAAGGGGAGACTTAACAGGAGCACAACTACTGCCAGAGTCACTACCTGCAGTGGCTCTGTGGGGAATGGTGCTTGATCTTGGAAGGTCCCTCAGTGATGCAAAGCAACATGTCTCAAAACTGCCCTGACAGAGTACAATGAGCAGCCAGAGAACCATGATGGCACCTTCGTGGCCCCACCTTCCTACAAATGGATGTTCCTCAAAGTCTATGGACCCGGGACATCTGGACAGAAGTCATGTGCATGTTTCTTACCTCTCCTGTCTTTCTCCAGCTTTGGATCCAGCTCTCAACAAGATCCGTCTACACTTGAACTAACATCTAGAAAAGACTGAGACCCTGCCTGCCCATGAATGCAAGTCTGGGTTCACCTGGCAGGAAGGGCAGCCCCGCAAGCCTCTGACCCACCTCAACTCCCTCTGGGCCTCTCAGTCAGCTCTTCAATCCTTGCAAAAACCAGCATTCCGCCTTGTGGGTCTAAGACTCATTTTTCCTTCTTGGAGCTTCTGCTAACAGCAATGCTTGTACATGGCAGGGGGGGCACAAAATGGAATTTATTTATAAAAAATCATGTATTTATTCTTGCATGTTTAAACTTCAGTGACCTTCAAATCACTCTCCGTTTGATGTAATATGCCTATGCGATGCTTTTTCCAATGCTCAAAACAGTTTTTGAATTCGTCAATTTTGATGCCTTTTAGTGCTTCTGTCATTTTTTGTTTCATCTCTTCCACATTGGCAAAAAGTTCCCCTTTGAGGAGTTTTTCACCCAGGAAAACAAACAAAAAAAGTCACCTGAGTCAAGACTGCATGAACAGGGAGGATGGGGCATGGGTGCCATGCTGGTTTTGGTCAAAAACTGCTGAAAACTCTGAGAGGGGTGGGCGGGTATGCTCGTAAATCATCCATCATGAAATGGGCAAATACGTTGAAAGACTCTCCCCCCAAAAATTCACTGAAGCTGAACGCAGCCTCTCACAACAATGCCAGCTGGTACTCTGATGCCGATGGGTTTCTAGAACACTCACTAGTGGAGGAAGCCTCTACCACAAAGGGTCTGCTCTTCAAAAAATGATTCCAGGTTTTTTGAGTCCTCCCCACCCATCGGAATGCTAGCTTACACTCTCACCTGCATAATTGTCCTTTGATACTTGTAAGATAACCTGTGGGGTTACAGAATCAGAGTGACACGTTGGCCAAGAAACTGAGCGAGATCCTTCTTGGCGTGTCCTCTATCTTCTGAGATCCTGGATCAAATCGGAGCCTGATGGCCTTCAACCATCAGTTTGTTGACCAGATGTTCTGTGGGAAAGAAATGCAGCCCCACCCACCACTGGGACTTATACACTTGTCAGCAGTTGGGGGAGACGTTAATAGAGACTGGACAGCCTGGAAATGCAACGGGACCTCAGAGATCAAATGGTGAGACTAACTGACCAGAGATGGGCCAAGAAGAAATAAGCCACTCCTCTTAGGACAGTGGCATTAGCACCAGGAGAAAGCTCACATTTCTGGCCAAAAGAACTTGGGAAAAAGTCCCCAGTGGTCACAGAGTTGGGTGGAGGTGGGAGGATCCAGAGAGGAGAAAGCTGGAGAAAGGGATCTTCTCTGAGTAGCCACCCACCTTCAAGTTGCACGTGTATATTGACAGAGTAAGGGTTTGAGACCTGAACTAGGATCTTAATCACAGCATGAGTCTCAGACCAAGTCCTCAGTAGCAGGCACCAGCAGATATGAAGCAGCAGAGCCAAGGCTTTGGAGAACGAGCAAAGAGACAAGAGGGAATGTACAGTTTGAACTGCACTGAAAAAAGAAAAAATATTCACATTCTCCAGAGGTTTGTCATAGGATCCAGAGTTCACCAATATGACATTCACGGTGTTCAAGATATAATTCAAAATGACTAGACTTATAAAGAACCAAAAATAGATGACCAGTTCTCAAGGAGAGGTGGCAAGGAGGCCCTAGAGCAAGTTATAAGGGTGAAATGTGGAACCTATGGACACAGGAGTCCAGGCCCAGGAGCCTTCCCAGAGCAGTGGCCAACCTTGGTGCCTTTATGCAAATTCGAAAGTGTGCAAACAAAATATTTTTACATGAATGTGTTAGTGGGCAATCTAAACTTTTCTGCTCTTGTGGGGGGCTTTCCAGAGTCCCTGTGGGCAGCAGCCTTGGTTTTACACCTGGACACCAACACTCTTACCTGCCTATAAACCCATCTCCAGGCACTTGCACTGTCTGCAGTTTGGCTGGGGGATCAGGTGGGGAGGTATGGGATCAGGCCACTGGGAACACCAGTCAGTGAAGAAAAGTGCCCTTAGAGAAATGCCAGAGGACCAAGGGAATGTAGATGACCTTGCACGTGTGTGAGCCCCAGCAGGTGGGGGCCCGGCCATGTGCACTCATGTTAGTTTGTATAGGATATGGATTTCCTCCCCTTCTGCGGGACTTAGCAGGAGGCCCCAAGATGTCCATGGTCTCCCTCTTGTGCCCTGGGACATCAATCAGGAAACCTATACAATATGAATTGTGCTGTCTCAGATGTGACTTCCTTCTGGGGTGAACACTTATACCCAAAAGTCCTGAGAACCCCTGCTCCTGCCACCTGCATGTTGCCAAATATGAAGTGTGTTTATATATGATTTCTTCGATGTGTTAAATTGTTTACTGGAGGAGCCATGTACCTCCTATACAGTCCACAGATTGCCTTTATTGAAAGGAAAGAATCGATCTAGTCGCAATTGACCTAGGAAACTGGAGGACTGCTGCTAGCCATGGATGACAGTTCTCTTCTCTGTCCAGACCTGCACAAGACCCAAAACATCATTTCCCCCCAGGACATGGAGAAAAGGGATCCAGTGTTCGGGCCACACAGTAGTGACTTGATCATCTTCATCTCACCCGGCCTGGCCCAACCATCCAGGAGGTGGCCCTGAAGGAGTCACTGTCCCGGGCCCCCAGCCAGCAGGTGTCTCCCTGGTAGGCAATGGGGTTTTCTGCTTTGAAAGTGTGGGGGTAGGAGAGAATGGCAGGAGTGAGGATGGAAGGAAATGAGAGCCTCTCTTCTCAGTATAAGCAGCCATTTCTTTTGGGTTTTTTTTTTTCACTTTTATTTTATTGTGTTTATTTTAGTTTATTTTAGATTCAGGAGGTACACATGCATGTCCATTACACAGACATATTGTGTAGCGGTGAGGATTTGGTCTCAGATGGCCTATTCTCCAGACAGTAACACTGTACCCCCATGGGTAATTTCTGAACTCTAACCCCTCTCCTTACCTCCTCCTTACTGGTGTCTCCAGTGTCTGTTATCTCCATTTGTGTGACCATTTAGCTCCCACATATGTGGTGTTTGGTTTTTCTGGTTCTGAATCAGTTCACTTAAGATGATGATCTCCAGCTCCATCCATGTTGCTGCAAAGGACATGATTTCATTCTTTTTATGATGGCGTAGTATTCCATGGTGTATATATCACACACTTCCTTTATCCAGTCAACTGTGGGTGGGCACTTAGGTTGGCTTCGTGATTTTGCTATTGTGAATAGAGCTGCAATGAACATATGAGTACAGGTATTTTTTAAATATATTTATTTATTTTCCTTTGGGTAGATCCCTAGTAGTAGGATTGCTGGGCCAAATGGTAAATTCAGTTTTTAGTTCTTGAGAAATCTTCATACCGTTCTCCATTGCAGTTGAACTTGTTTACAATCCCACCAACAGTGAATGAGTATTCCCTTTGTAACTGCACCAGCATCTGTTGTTCTTTGACTTTCTAATAATGACCATTGATTGGTGTGATGTGGTATCTCATTGTGGTTTTAATTTGCATTTCTCTAATGATTAGTGATGTTCAGCATTTTTTCATATATTTGTTGGTCAATAAGTCACCATTTTTTGAAGCTCAGAGTTCTGCTCTTTGGTGGAAAATGTGCTTAAACATACAGTAAGCACGTGTGATGCATAATTCGCAGACCTAGTAACGTGGTATTTGGTGATAGGTGAGGGAAGGGGGTACAGAAGAGCTATGAAATATTCCCTCTGCTTTTGTGGGACATAACTGGGGTGCCCTCCCTGCACTGGAAGGCTATGGAGGTGGTGAGAAGGATCCCACGTTGGAGGCAGGCCTGGAGTCGAGTTCCAGCTTTCCTTACTCACCTCTTGCCCATGGTTTTACAGTCTGCAAACTGGAAGTTAGAAATCCTGCTTCATAATGTGAGTATCAGGAGCTGACTAGAAGAGGATAAGGAATGAGGGTAAAATGCTTATCTGTAAAATAGCTGGAACAAGTGACCATGATCATTATTCCATATGTCCATCATCAGCTATGTTATTTCTAACGAATTACATCACTTCTTTGTGCCGGGGCCCTGAGAGATTAATGAGGTCAGTGGTTCTCTCACTTAAATGGGAAGTTCTGTGTGTGGACCCAGGCATCCCAGAGGTGGTTTAAAGCCTTCCTACCCCCTCTCTCATCCCCCACCCCGCTTCCCTGTAATCCCAGCATGTAGCCGCCAGATGGCAGCCAGTTTGAGAACCACTGAATTAGATGATCTTTAAGGTTCTAATATTTGTGGTCATCCTAGGTAGATAACAGTTAGGGGTCCAGGAGCATCTTGCATGGAGTAAATATATGAATCAAAGAAGCTCCCACCACATGGAAAGGTGTTCGGGAGGACGTGAACTAGGCGAGGATTGTCCTGTGTTGGGTCTTTCCAACTGGGTCTCCTGAGAGGCAGGAGTCCCATGGAGGGGGTGAGACCAGCAGAGACCAGGTGGAGAGCAGAAAGGAAGAGGAGCCCATGGTGAGAAGGGGACCCTAATGCCACCCCTGTGGCCTCTGGATATTCCCATGCCCATGTTGGCCATACAGGGACCTTGACCCACAAGCCATAGTGCCTCTGTCCGTGGCATTCTCCAGGGAGTACTCCCAAAGGCAAGTTCCCATCCCCTGCCTGCAGCACTCAGTGCCCTCCTGGAACTGGCTAAAAGGGTTAGAGAGATGTTGAATGCTATGAGCTATGGAAAGAAGGGAGGGACGGGGGGAGGAAGGAGAGAAAAAAAGGAAGAAGAAAAGGAGGAAGGAGAAGGAGACAGAGCAGAAGAAAAGAAGAGAGGGAGGAAGGAAGGGAAGGAGGGAGAGAGGGAGGGAGGGGAAGGGAGGGAGGGAGGGAAGAAGAGGGGAAGAAAGAAAGAGAAAGAAAGGAGTAAGAAAGGGAAGTAAAATTTCACCAGGAATTAGGGTTAGACCTGTGCCAGAGCCAAGTGTCTACAAACACATAAGTGGCCCAATTTTTCTGACATCTGTTCAGGAGATCCTTAACAGCCTGGTGATCTGATACCAGCTGCATTAATGGACGAGTCACAGAACTCAGGAAGAGACCTTTTGAATTAAGTTACATTCCCGTCTGGTCTCCTGATGAGAGCACAGCCCTGTGTGGCCCTCTGAGGATCCTGGGGGCTGAATAAGGTTATCTTGACCAGTGGCTCCCAGACCTGGCTACACATCAGAACCACCCAGAAACTTGCTTTCCTCCTTTTAATTTGGATAAATAGACTTACTTTCTATGGAAGTGGGACATCCCTCAGAAAAGTGTATAATCTAAGTGTGCAGCTTGGTGAATTTTTACAAAGTAAGCCACCTGCATATCTGGTGAAACCTCAAAAGATAACTGCTGTGATGACTTGTGACATCACGGTTTAGTTCTGTCTGTTGTTAGCCTTTATATACATGGAATTATGCATTCTCCACCATTCTGTGCCTCTTCTTTCTGCTAATCATGTTTTTGAGACTCATTCGTGTTGCACATTGGGAGCCCTTAAGACATGCATTGGCTCATTTGCTATGACACCTAGGATACCATAATAGGTGGTAACTATAGGGAAAACTAGGGACAGGTGCCCAGGAGCACTTTGTAGTCTCTTCAGAATTTTTCCAGAAATCTAAAATTATTCCAAAATGAAAAGCTTATTTATTTATTTTTTTAGTTGGGGGAGAAGTTTGGGAGGTGAGAAAAAAGGCTTAAGTTAGGTAATAAAAAAATACTTTAGGAGTGGAGGAAAGGTGCCTCTTTTTTTATTTTTGGTTGAGGTCTTACTCTGCCACCCAGGCTGGAGTAGTCCACTAGCATGATCTCAACTCACCACAGCCTCAACCTCTTGGGCTCAGGCAATCTTTGGTCTCAGCCTCCCAAGTAGTTGGGACTACAGGCACACACCATCATCACTGGCTAATTTTTTTTATTTTTTGTAGAGACGAAGTCTTGCAGTGTTGCCCAGGCTGATCTCAAACTCCTGGGTTCAAGCAATCCTCCCTCCTCAGCCTCCAAAAGTTCTGGGATTATAGATGTGAGCCACTGCACCCAACCTAAATACATGTTTTAAGTCTATGAATCTTTCTTCAGTTTTGTAGCAGGATAATGTGATGCTCCAGATAAGCCACTATAAATGCCTCGGCCAAGCAATAAGTTATTGTTCTTCTATAAATAAATATACTTTAGGAGTGTTATTCAAGGTACAATGAGTGACACTATGCATGTAAATCCCATACTATGTATATACACAGCATGTATAGAGGTACACACATTCTTTGTAGACTTACATAACTGGTGTGAGACCTAAATAGTGCAATGATTTTAAATAACTGCCACAACATGTGTATGCAATGAGTGTTTCAGGGGCACATTCATGTGCAGAACACATTCTTTGACATCTTTTTCTATATAGCTGGCCCTTATTTCATTTTGTTTTATTTTTTACACAAATGGCAAATCACCCAACTAAACCCCTCAAGTTATGCAGCAGATTAGACTCCAAAAGACTTGACTGTTTCAAAAATTCAAAAAAACTGTCAAAAAAGAAGCACCTGGGCTGAGCGTGGTGGCTCACAACTGTAATCCCAATATGAAAGACCGAGGTGAGAGGATTGCTTGAGCCCAGGAGTTCGAGACCAGCCTGGGCGACATAGCGAGACCTCATCTCTACAAAAAGTCAAAAATTACCTGGGTGTGGTGGTGCATACCTGTAATCCCAGCTATTCAGGAAGCTGAGGTGGAAGGATTGCCTGAGCCTAGGAGTTAGAGTCTGCGATGAGCCATGATCCTACCATTGCACTCTAGCCTGGGAGTCAGAGTGAGACCCTGACAAAAAAAATTGATCCACTGGAATTTATTTGCAAGGAGTAAGGTAAGAAGATCCAACTTTTGTTTCAGATAGCTACCAAAGTTAGCCCGCCACTTTTTATTAAGTAATCCTTCTTTCCCCTAGTGATTCAAATGGCCACTTCTACCATAAACCAAAATCTTGTATATAACTATGTCAAATTTTAGCCCCAATATTTTATTCCATTACGTTTGTGTCTATTCAAATTTCGAGTAGCTTTATAATATGTTTCAATATCTGGGAGGGCTACTCCTCCCTCAGTGTTCTTCATATGCAGGAGATTTCTGGCAATTCTTGGAAGTTTATTTTTCGTAAGAAATTTGGAAGCAACCTTGTCTAGGTTTTTTTTTTTTTTTTTTAAATCTTAGTATTTTTGGAAGGAGCTTGATTTAGGGAAAGTCTGTATATTTCAACATGATCTCTTCTTACGAGCCGTGAGCTTGTTGCCACCACAGCCTGGGCGAAGAGTGAGACTCTGACTCCAGAAAAAAAGCAGCCCCCTTGACTTTGTGCTCTCAGCCCTCTTTCTTTTCTCTCCCTTCCTTCCTCCATGGGGCTTCCTAAGGAGGAAAGAAGCTGTCCTCCCCTTGACACCTCTGTCTTGTTTCCATCCCCACCTAGCGCCCAGGACTCCCACTGCTTCTCTGACTGGAAGACAGATCTCTCTCTCCCTCTCCAGCCTGCCTCGGTCCTCCACATTCCTTCCAGCTCCTTCCTGGGCTCCTCTCCCCATCCAGCCCATCAGGGGCTCTTCCCCTCATTTCTCTACCTCCTGCTGCACCTGGGAAATCACAGGGCAGGCTCCAAGAGAAGGCCCAGCCCTGGGAGGTCCCATTGCTCCTTCCTGTGCAGGACATGTCTGCAACAGGGGAAGATACCCCTCACTCCCCTGACCGGAGCCTCAGAAATAATGCGGCCACCTATGCATGTGATTCTTTTTAAAAATCAAGATACGGCATTAACTGTAATAGAAGGACAAATAAAAGTGGTTTCTAATAAAATAAGGAATAGAAATAAACTTTTAAAGAGCAACACACACTTCCATATGTAAAATCTCCAGCAGGTTTACGCCAGATAATATAACCACTGGAAAAAAAGACGGCCAAAAACGCAGATGAATTCCGGGGCTTCACTGTCCCACCCCCCACCCCTTGAGTAGCCTGTTGGTGAAGATGGGGTCATCTAAAGTGATAAATAGCCCTTAGAGACATTCTAAGAAAAAACACACAATAATTCCAGAACTCCCCTGTTCTTACATTTGTGGAAAAGACGAGTTATAGCAAAACCATGCGAACAATGCTTGGTGATTATGTGACACACAGGATCAGACTCCTGGCTCAGAGCATCACAGCCACCCTCTTTTGTCCAGTGTCCAGTGGGACAAGATGTACTGGATGCGTGCCTCACTGCACATCTAACCCACACATGGCTAGAAAGTGGCCTCCACCCACTAAATGCCAGTGGCACATTCCTCATAACTGTGACCATAAGAAGGTCCCTGCAGAATGTGAAAACGTCCCCCTCACAAGTAGGATCATGTATTTCATTTGAGTTCAGCACCATAACCTGGGTTCAGCTCTGGGTCCTACCACTTCCTTGACCTGTGATCTTCACAAGTCATGTCACCGTTTCTCAGCCTCAATAGCTGAAATACAGACTTAAAAACAACACATATCTCACAGGGTGTGGCAAGGGATAAATGATCGATGAATATTGTCTGTAGAGGTCTTGGAACCTTGTATGACCTGTGATGCCTGCTCCAAAATGGATAAATGTTAGGAGTGACCATCGCCATCACCACCACGTGTACTGTCATGAGTCTCCCTGGGGATGCCTGTCTCACCACCTGCTACTTAGCCAGAACACCTCTCTCCACCCTCCAGGCGCTCCAGTCCCACTGCTGGGCTGTCCCAGCCTCACCACTGTGCTCTCTCCTGCCCCACATGTCCCCTCCTATGTCCCATCCACTCTGTCATCCAAGACCTCCTCCCTTGGGTCCTATGTCTCTACACATGTCCCCTCCTTTCCTGCTCAGTCTCCCATAAGCCCTTCTTTCTGCCATAATGGAATGTTCTCCATCTGTGCTGTCCAGGGCCATTGGCCCTAGTCGCGTGTGTCTATTGAGTACTTGAAATGTGACTTGTGAGAATGAGGGACTGACTTTGTCATTTTATTATGTTTAGTAAATTAGAGTGTAAACAATCCTGCGAAGCTAGTGCCTGTGGTATTGGACAGTGCCATTCTAAATCTGATCTTCCCTCTCTGCCACTGGAAAACTGTTTGTGGCTTTCTTCTGCCTTTAGGAGAGATATCCACACAAATAATGAATCTCTGTCTAGCACTTACTATATACCAGGCATTGCCTATAAGCCTACTGTGTACTGCTCATTTAACTTCCCTAACAGCCCTGTTGTGATCTCCCTCAGTTCACAAGGGAGAGACTGAACAACAGGAACGTGCCATAAAAGCCAGGTCCCTGGCAGGATGTCCAAGACTGCGGGAATCAAGACACTGCTTACCTCCCTGTTAAGGATCAGACTGTGTCTCCCAAAGAGATAAGTTGAAGTCCTAAGCCCTAGTACCTGTGAAGGTGACCTTCTGTGGAAATAGGATCTTCACGGATGTGATCAAGATAATGTGGGGGTATTAGAGTGGACACACTTCAATTGGACCGGTGACTTCATAAGGAGACAGATATAAGCAAGACCATCAGGTGACGACAGAGGCAGAGATTGGACTGATGCGGCTGCAAGCCAGAAATGCCCAGCTTGCCACCAGAAGCTGGAAGGGACAAGAAGGATCCTCTCCCAGCCTCAACCTCCTGGGCTCAGGTGATCCTCCTGCCTCAGCTTTCCGAGTTGCTAGAACCACAGGCGTGCATAACCTTGTTCTTGTACTTCTGGCCTCCAGACTGTGAAAGAATAAATCCCTGTTTTTGTTTTTGGGGGGAGGGGTGTTGTTTTTTGTTTCTGGAGTCTCACTCTGTTGCCCAGGCTCGAGTGCAGTGGCACGCTCACAGCCACCACAGCCTTGACCTGGTGGGCTCAGGTGATTCTTCCGCCTTGGCCTTCCAAGTAGCTGGAACTACAGGTGTGTCACCATGCCCAGCTAATTTTTTTTTAATTGTAAAAAAAAAAATTAGTTGCCAAGTTGCCAAGCTGATCCCGAACCCTTGGGTTAAGGCAATTCTCTCACTTCCGCCTCCCAAAATGCTAGGATTACAGGCATGAGCCACCACATCTGACTCCCTGTTGTTTTAAGCCATAAAACATTGGTGCTTTGCTAGAGCGGTCACAGGAAGTTCAGGCATGCCCTGATGCTGTCTGTCCTACACTCCACCTCACAAAGTAAACACTCTAACCCCAAGCTAACTGCTGACAGTTACCTGGATGCCCTTCTCCCACCCAAGAGCTCCACTGTCCTGCACATACTGTTGCCTGTGCTTCTGATATTTATCTTCCCTTCATTCCCTTCCCCTGATGAACTCAGTTCCATCCTAGACCAGTAACAGCCCAACAGAAGTCAAAGGTGAGCTACAATGTAACCTTAGGTTTTCTAGCAGCTGCATAAACACCAAAAAGAAACAGGTCAAATTAATTTTAATAATTTTTTTAGTAAACCTGCTATATCCAAAATATTATTTCAGCAAACAATCAATATAAAATTAGCATGGTATTATTAATCAATATAAAACCACAAGATTGCAGGGGTCCTGAGCTGGGTTTGATGGGTGAGGGTTTCCCCAGTCAATTACTAGGGGGGAATAGTATTTTACATTTCTCTTTGATACTGTTTTCTCATTCCAGTGCACATTTGATGCCTATAGTGTGTCTCTACTCGGGCACTACATTTCCATTGGAAATATATGACAGGCATTTAGGGGTTCTCAAGTCTGCAGGTAAAAAGTGGATTCACATGCCCAAGTTGTTCCAAACGTCCTTGGGGGCTTCCCAGGAGCTGAGTTGAAAATCAGTTTTTAAATTTACATTTACCTTAATTAAAAGTAAGAATTCCAATCTTCAGTCACACTAGCCACATTGCAAGCACTCAGTTCACCTGTGGCTGGGAGCTGTGCAGTTCTAGATCCTCTCAAGTATCACCTTCCTTACTGATACCCACCTCTCCTGCCCACCACCCCATTCCCACAGGAAGAGCCGGACAAAAGGTGTTGAGTACACAGCTGCATAGCTCTCTGCCCCGGCGCCCTGGCACTCACCCTGCAGTGTGGCAAGGTGGGATTTTTTCTGGAGGAGGTGTTGTTGTTGTTGTTGTTGTTGAGTCACAGTCTCACTCTGTCACTCAGGCTGGAGTGCAGTAGCAGGAATCAAGGCTCCGCATCCTGGACCTCCAGGGCTTAGGTGATCCTTTCACCTCAGCCCCCAGAGTAGGTGGGGCTACAGGCATGTGCCACCATGCCTGGCTAATTTTTTTTTTTTAAATAGAGATGGGTGCTTGCTATTTTGCCTAGGCTGGTCTCAAACTCCCAGACTCAAGTGATCCTCCAGCCTTGACTTCCCAAAGAGCTGGGATTACCAGTGTAAGCCACTGTACCTGGCCAAGACTGGGTTTATAAATCTCCCTCCCACCAGGTGGGACAGCGCTGAGGACAGACTGGATAAGGAGCTTCGGAAGCACAGATGAAGGCAGTGAACCCAGCTGGAGGGAGGAAGGAGAAGGCAGAACACTGCATCACAGGGCTGACAGTTCCTTAGGCAGGTGTGGGGGGGACAGTATTTCAGGATTGGAAAAGCGTCATTTTCAAATGCCTAGAAGCCGATATCATCTAACTCCCATTAGGACAGCTACTATCAAAAACCATAACAGCAACCAGAAAATACAAGTGTTAGCCGGGATGTGGAGAAATTAGACCCCTCAAACATTGCTAGTGGGAATGTAAAATCATACAGTCGCCGTGAAAAACAATATGGAGATTCTCCAAGAAATTAAAAATAAAGATCCCATATGATCCAGCAATTCCATTTCTGGATGTATGCCCAAAATAATTAAAAAGCAGGGTCTTTGAAAGATATTTGCACACTTGTGTTCATAGCAATATTATTCACAAAAGCCAAGAAATAGAAGCAATCCAAGTATTCATACACAGGTGAATAGGTAAGCAAAATATGATATATATCAAATGAAATATTATTCAGCCTTAAAAAGGAAGGGAGTTCTGACATATGCTACGACATGAATGAGTCTTGAAGACATTATGCTAACGAAATAAGCCAGTCACAACAGGACAAACACTGCATGATTCCAACCACAGGAGGGACCTAGAATAGTCAAATTCATAGAAGTTGTTTCCAGGGTCTGGGGGGGAGGAGGGAATGGGGAGTTAGAGTTTACTGGGGACAGAGTTTCAGTTTTAAAGACGAAAACTTTTTGGAGATGGATGTGGTGATGACAACATTGTGAATGTACTTAATGTCACCACACTGTACACTTAAAATGGTTAAGATGGTAAATTACATGTTATATGCATTTTATCATATTTTTTAAAAAAATTAACCTTATGTCAATAACAAATGAAATCAAATTTTAGCTCAAACCCACACAATTTTTGTTATTTAGTATTTTCCCTAGCTGTATTGTTTAAAAAAAACGTACACATCTCAATACTTTGAAATGAATGACTGTTTTCCAAACAATATTCACTCTCCATGTCTCAAAATTGACAAAAAACAAAATTTTCTTTTCAATCTTAGATTTTACAATTTTCAGTGCAGTAGAAACCCTGGTAGAACTTGGGTTCTCTTAAGGGATACTGGGGTGGGAGGGTCTAATAACTGGAAAGTGCCTGGTGAGTTCTGGAATCCAAAAGAATCCTGAATGACTACAGTTTCAGAGTGTGTGCAGAACACATGGTCAGAGAGGATGGGAAGGATGCCCAGGACCTGGCAGGGAAGACCTTGAATGCCACTTCTCAAACTTGACGCCAAGGCAAAGCCAGGACCAGAGATGTGAGTCAGGAGGACCATGTCATTGCAGCGGCGAGGATGATGACAGTGTCAGAGTCCAGGAGGCCTCAAGCAGTCAACTCTCAGCTCCTTCACTGTCCAGGACACCTTGGCAGCTGTTAGCCATCTGGTTCCCCAGAGGTACCCTCATGGGGTGAAGATGGTGAAGCAGGTCCACAACCCCTTGTCTACAATTCCAAAACCCAAACAATTTCAAAATGGAAAGTTATCTTCCTATCTCATTGGAGGGCAACACCTGATATGAACAGACACAAGGTTCCCATGGTTGTTATCCTGCTGATGTGACTTTCCCTGCTTTCACTTGAAGATATTAATGTGTTTGATTGCTGAGTGCTACTCACACCCTACTGGGCGAGGTGAGACACAATGTGTAAGGTACTCAGCCTTTCCAAAATCCAAGGAATTTTGAAAGACATCTGGTGCCAAGATGCCACTGGAGGAGGGACTGTGGACCTCTAGCACCCACCATATATATGATGGTAGTAAAAGTCATTCATTCATTCACGATATTCTTGTTTAGTGTGGTGGTTCTCAAAATACAGATTCCTGGATCCCTAAGATAATTTCAGAGGGACCACCTACAAGTTCTTACAGTTACAAAGAGTCATTATGTAACATTGTCACTGTGTAGACATTGGCACTGATTTACAAAATTAACAGTGATTGCAAGTGAGCCAAGATAAAGGCAATGGGCCCCACCTGCAGTGGCAGACACTGTCTTTTTCACAACCACACACACAGTTTTGTTTTGTTTTTGAGTCAGGGTCTCACTCTGTAGCCCAGACTGGAGTGTAGTGGCACAATAGTGGTTCACTGAAGTCTCAACCTCCTGGGTTCAAGTGATCCTTCCACCTCAGCCTCCCGAGTAGTTGGGACTGCAGGTGTCCACCACCACATCTGGCTAATATAAATATACATACATACATATGCATCTGTGTGTGTGTGTGTGTGTGTGTGTGTGTGAGAGAGAGAGAGAGAGAGAGAGAGAGAGAGAGTCTGGAGAGAGAGAGAGAAAGAGAGAGAGAGAGAGAGAGAGAGAGAGAGCTGAAGTTTCACTATGTGGCCCAGGCTAGTCTCGAACTCCTGTGCTCAAGCCATCCATCCACCACAACTCCCCAAAGTTCTAGGATTATAGGAATGAGCCACCACCACGCCTGGCTCACAATTTTGTTGTAATGCCAGCTTCACTTAAGAATATTATTGGAGAAACAGTAAAAAGTATTAGTTTGACTAAACCTCACCTCTTAAGCACATGTCTTTTTAATATTCTGGGTGAAGAAATGGAAAGCTGGCACACAGAGTACGATGGCTGTCAAGGAAAAAGGACTGGTGGGATTGAGTTGTGAACTGAATGAGGCATCTTTTTCATCATTTTACATGAAACAGACTCTGAGAGACAAACCATAGTTATTCAGATGGGTATTTGGCAGACATTTTCTCAAAAATAAATGAAGTCAGTCTGCCATGTTGAGAAAAGAAAGTAGCACTTGTGGCCAAGGATAAAAATTTGAGTTTTCAGGTAAAAATTTAATTTTTTGTCAGAGTCTCACTCCGTCATCAAGGCTGGGGTACAGTGGCACAATCATGGCTCACTGCAGTCTCAACCTCCTGGGCTCAGGTGATCCTTCCACCTCAGCCTCCCCAGTAACTGGAACTACAGGTTCATGCCATCATGCCCAGCTAATTTTAAAGATTTTTTTGGTAGAGATAGAGTCTTGCTTTGTTGCCCAGACTGTCTCGAACTCTTGGGCTCAAGCAATCCTCCTGCCTTGGCTTCCCAAATTTCTGAAAACTTGTACCCAATGCCATGAGGCAGACAACTTCTCAACATTTAATGAGCTTTCTGATGAGATCAGTGGTGATATCAACAAATGTGATTTTGTAATATTATTTTTTAAAATATGTTGACACCTGGAAGAACTGCATAACCCAGTGAACCAATATTTTCCAAATGACCAATGCATGAAGTTACAAAATATGTGAGTAAAGGAGCCATTCAAAGTGCAAGATAGATCAAGAGTATAAAATGTTCATAGATATGGTTTCAGATTCCATATTACAACCAACCTTTAAGAAACCACTGCTTGTTGAATTTCAGTGTAACATCAAGGAAGAATGTCGGCAATTATCTGCCAAAGCTAATAATACTCCTCTTTTCCATCTACATATCTGTAAAAGGCTGAATTTTTTAATATACTTGAATTAAAATAAGGAATTGCACAAGCAGAAATGAGAATCCATCTATCTTCTATTAAGCCAGACATTAAAAGGTACGTGAAATTGTATACCACTCTCCAGACTGAGTTTTTGTTTTGTTTTGTTTGGGGGAATATAGTAAATGTCCATTAAAATAAGTAAACATGAAGTGGGTTTTATTGTCATTGTAAATGAATCAATCAATCAATATATTTTAAACACTTCTATTTCAATTTCTGATACAATAAGAATCAGTAGATATATTCCAAATAAACAAAAGCTCTTTGGAGTGCTCAATAATTCCAAAGAGTGTAAAGCAGTCCCAAGAGCAAAAGGTTTGAGAGCGTTGGTTTGAGGACTGGGGTGAAAGCCATGAAGGAGACCAAGCCCTGTCCTGAAGTTCACGTTTTAGAAGAAAGTCAAATAATAAACACACCAGCACATTTATAATTTAAAGTAGTCACAGGTACTCTGAAGAACACACCCGGATTGGGGAACAGTTTTAGATGGTGTGGTCTCTGTCTAGGGCATGTCTGTGTCCACAGATCCAAAGGAAAAATGTGTCAAAGGGAAGAGATGGGACAAAGCAAAAGAACTCCCTGAGGTGGGAACAGGTTGGAGGTTTGAGAACTGGCAAAACTTGAGTTATCACCTCAGAGCTCATTTCATGGGGCTTTGAAGGACATTGTCAAGATGGGTTTCTAATTCTCAGTGTGCAGGGAAACCATCGGTTTTGACCAAGGATCGGACTGTCTGATTTAAGGCTTAGGGGACTGGTGAGGTGAGGAACTGGGTAGGGGGATTCCGCAGCCCCAGCCCCACAGGTGTGAGGAGGAAGGGCCAGGGTAATCCTAGATTGAGGAGAAGTGGGCAGTTGGGGAATTTATGTTGAAGGCAGAGCCTATGGGCCTTGCGGAGGGACAGAGAAAAGGAGAAACCAGGGATGTCCCCTAGGGGTTTGACCAGAGGAGCTGGGCGAATGGGAAAAACTGGGAAGGGACAGGTGGAGGGGCCACAGGCATGGACCGCAATCGTTCAGATGTGGGCACGTGAAATTCCAGGCGCCCATTAGATTTCCCAGTGGAGGAGTCCAGGAGCCTCTCTTCCCAGTTGGAGAGAAATGCGGCTCGGCATCAGCAGGCTTGGTAGTCAAGGTCAAGGCCGGAGCTCCCTCCTTCCCCCGCTGGGGGAAGTAGGAAGGTGAGGGGGCAAGAGAAGTGGGGGTGAGGTGGAGGCTTAAGTGGAGAAGGAAACCTCAGAGTCATGTTTTCGTCTCAACCTCAGAGCCCCTCCTGCGGTTAGGAAAGAGGGTGGGAGCAGTTCGGTCCCCCGGGAGGATTTATTATCGGACGCCAAGATTTATTATCCCTCTTGCCCCTCGGATCCAACCATTATCTGCTCCCCTTTCCCTTTCGGACCGTTTCGTCATTTAGACTTTTCTCTGTGTCTTCACTGAGCGCACGCCCTCCCCCCCAAATTCGGTTTTGTAAAAGGCATCCGGGCCTCTCGCTACGGAGTCCCTCCCTGGGTCACGAAGCATGAGGGGGTCGCCGAGCCGAGCCGTAATCCTTCCTCACCTCTGACCTTTCGCTCCACCCCTCCCCCCACAGCACCCCCACTCTGCCCCTCCCCCTTCCTCGAAGTCCTCCCGGAAAACGGCGCACACGTGTAAAACGCGAGTGGGAGGGTGCGGAGGCGGCAAGGACATTTCTTCCAGGTGCGCTCTTCGGGGAGCGATGGGGACGCGCCTAGCCGGGAAGGGAGTGCGGGGCCGGGAGCGCGCAGACTCGCGCCGCTCGAAGTCTGCGGATCGATTTCCCCTGGAAGAGGGGGCTCCGCACGTCTGCTGCGGGAGCGGGTGGGGTTGTGCTTGCCCCGCCCTCGGCACGCGTGGGTGTCTGCTCCTTCCTCCCCCCCATCACGGAGAAGGTCCGGGAGGCAGCCAAAGACTTTAGCTCGCGGCGGAAAAGCTTCGAACGGCACAGCTACTTAGGGAAGCAAGTCCAGCCCGCCGGGGAGGCCGTGGGGAGCCGTGCCCGGAAGTAGCCGGATTAGGTCTCAGGCTGTGGTCGCCCCGGGGTCCCGGGGAAACGCCAAGGACGAGCGCGAGGCGCTCAGAGTCACTGTCACCCGGGTTAGGGACCCTTCGGGCACTCCGGCGCGGTGGGGGTGGGGGAAATGCCACTGCAAAACGCGCGGCCCGGGGAGAGCCCGCCCTCTCCCTGATCCCGGCAACCGGCTTTGAAGTCGCTGCCGTTGCGCGGTCCCCGCCCCCGTCGGGCCCCGCGCAGCGCGGAACCACCGAGTGCGGGCCGTGCCCCCTGCTTTGTCGCTAAGCGCTTATTGCAGCGGCTCATTGGACCACGTCGGTGGGGCGATCGCTGCCCTCTGATCTGTGAGCTAAGAACTCAACGGTTCATTCACAAATCCGCGCCCTGGGCTGTCCCTGGATGCACCCGAGCCGAGTTCCGGGCCCGGCGCATCAGGGTGCTGGGCGCTGAGGAGGGAGCTGGCTGCTACCGCGCCCTCCGCCTCCAGGTGGGCACCAGGCCCGACTAGGCGAGGAATTTGGGGGACGAGGAGCAAGCCCTTGCCTCGGAGGAAAAGTTCGAGAACCAAGTAGTCCGCCTCCCGGACCTCGGCGTCGAGCCAAGAGTCCCACAGTGCCCGGGGCCCCTCCTCTCCAAGAGTGGAGAGCGCGGCCAGGGTGCAGCCACAAGGTCCAGCTCCGAGCGGAGGACGAACGTGTAGACAAACATTCCCACCCTCGTCCAACCACAGAGCTCCTTCCCTCTCCCTCGGGGCATCGCTGGGAACATTGCAAGTCACTAGGAATCCCCCCTAAAACCGTGCTCGCCCAGGGGTTCGCTGCTTCCTCAGATACCGCAGAGGAAAGAGACAGTCCAGATTTCCTCCACCCTCGGAGGAAACCTGCTCCAGGGTCTCCTAGGGATCGAGTCTTGGAAGCTTGGGGGGGGGGTGCGGGAAGGAAGTCCCCTCAACCTACCCGTTTACGAGGCGAGGTGGGGACTTAGGAGAGCGGGTCCCGCGTAGGGGCTGCTAATTCTGGAAAGAAGAGATTGGATCACACCCAAGTGAGCCAAGGCCGGGCGCCCACACACTCCTCCACCCAGCCCAGTTGCAGGCAGCCAGCTCTGCCCCAGCGTGGGCACTCGGCCAGGCAAGCGCACAGAGTGAAGGTCCAGCATGGGGCTCCCCACCTCCGCTTCCGAGACAGCTGTCCCCGCAGTCCAGCGCCCGGCTGAAAGTAGACCCTAAGGTCTGCCGAGACTCCTCTAGGGGTCATTTCTGG